>NC_090265.1:1169213458-1169517744 GCF_040414725.1 Anabrus simplex | reverse complement strand
CATGAATGCCTTTATAATTCTTATTTCTCTTCTTCTTTTGTTGTAAAACAATGTACGCTGCGCAGGCAATAACTACGTCTTCTTCGTTCGGATCCATGTCTCCAACCTGTGAGCACAGATGCAATGAACAAGGACCACATGACCACAGCACAGTCGCAGCACAGTCCTACATGTGAAAAGACAGAGTAGGCGACACCGCCGTAGCACGGTCGAAGCACAGCCGAAGCACAGTCCTACATGTGAAAACAGGCCTTCAATCGTCGTCGAATAACTAAGTCTCTATGTGGCACTTCAAAAAACAAAGTTCCAATGTGTAGAAATAACAAAGTTCCGATGTGTCAAAATATTAAAGTCCCAACACGACACTTGAAGAAAATAAAGTTCCGATGTGTCAAAATATTAAAGTCCCAACACGACACTCGAAGAAAATAAAGTTCCGATGACAATGTTCCAGTATGTCACCTTAAGAAAATAATAAAGTCTTTACCGCGACACTTGGCGAAAATAACTAAGTTCCAATGAGGCGCTTCAGAAAAATAACGAAGTTCTTATATGGCACTTTAAGAAAATAAGTCCAATCACGACACACGAAAAAATAACAAAGTTCTAATGTGCCAATATGACAAAGTTCAACACGATGCTCGCAGAAAATAACAAAGTCCCAATCAGGCACTTCAAGAATATGATAAAGTCCCGACACAACACTTAGAGAAAATACCGAAGTTTCAATACTTGGATTTCGAAGACTGTCAACTAGAAGTTCGACACACACAATACTCCTCCTGTCACCCGTGTCACGGAGACGGCGGAGTGACAGGTGACAGATACTGAATTCGTAGGTCGGGTGGTCCTCCTTTTATACACGTTCGCATGGAAGTGTCTAGAACCCGGGTATTATCTACCCTTATAACTCCTATGATACTCAGCGGATTTTCTTGAAATCTTGACAGATGACGTCCATCGTAAAGGTTTTTAAGATGGCAGTGTCGAAATAGCGATAAAGTAGCGCAAAATGTACTTTTGAGGGTAAGCTGGAACATTACCATATATGGCACGTATAGCTGGCTTACGGCGGCTACGTCACTCGCTGGGTACGTCACTGCGTTCCGCGGGCTCCCTACCTTCCACCTCGCGCGAAGTTTAACAAACATACTTCGGACATCTCTCGTAGCGGCGTTCCCGGTACAATACCAGGTGTCTGTATATGTCTGTTCCGGTTTTACTAAGAGATAGCACCAGTGAACAGTATGCAGCGTATGAATTTGACACATACATACACACTAACTTTAATATATTTTAATACTCCGTTTGGAATTATCAACTACATGTTTTCTTTTATCATTATTCTAACGCCCTCAACCTCCACAGGACGCCACTTTACAAGGTTTAACGTAACAATTTACGTTCTTATAAAATTACCAGTATACAATTTTTACCAATTTTTAAACAAGGACTTTCCAGAAAGTGTATAAATTTACGACTATTTGTTTGTAAGACTTTATTAAGGCTTCATTTTAAGAATATTATAACTATTGTTAACCATTTGCTCACCATTTGAAGCACATTTCCAACATCATCCTCACATTCACATGTAATTTTAATACAATCAGGTACCTGATTAATTACCTTTCAGATTGAGATTAAGGCTGAAGATGCCCTTAATTAAAGGGCGAAACAAGTCCCTATAATTTTATTCAAGATTTTATTTCTTAATTAAAATCTCTATTTATGTATTGAATAGGTGGAATAAATTTAATACTTATTTGACTTCATTGTACATTTCAATACGGACCAAAACATGAGAATTATAACATAACATGTAATGACATTAACCTGCCAAAAACACAAGCTGAGTCCGCCAAACACTATCGTCTGTGTTGTATTGTTCAGTAGGCCCTAATCATATTGATGTTTGTGTCTGAAAAAGAATATTTGCAGCAATCATTGTTTTTCTTATTTAATCAAAAGAAAAAGGCTGTGGAAAGTCATCATTTGCTGGTAGAAACATATGGTGAAGGCACTCCGTTGATTAGAACATATGAGACAATTTAAACGAGGTGATTTCAGTGTGAAAGACAATGCGTGCTCTGGTAACAGTGTTATGAATTATGAACTCTTGAAGCCCGGCAAAACCGTTAATGCACAAAGCTTTCACCAACAAATGATTAATTTAAATCGCGCATTAATCGAAAGACGACCGGAATGGGCGAGAAGACATGGCAAAGTTATTTCGTTACATGACAACGCGCTATCTAACACAGCAAAATCAGTGAAAGACACCTTGAAATCTCTTCGATGGGACATCTTTCCACACCCACCGTACTGCCCCAACCTAGCGCCATCTGACTATCACCTCTTCGTATCAATGGGGCACGCGCTTGCAGAGCAGCACTTCAGCAATTTCGAGGAAGTTGAAAAATGGCTCGACGAATGGTTTGCCAAAAAGACAAGCAGTTTTTCTGGCATGGTACTCATAACTTACCTGAAAGATGGGCGAAGTGTGTAGAAGCAAATAGTCAATATTTTGAATAAACAAAATATGAATTTCCCTTGATGATTACGTTTTTCTTTGCCACAAATCTTATGTATACACCTGGTATGATTGTGAAAGTTGAACGATAAAAAAGCAAGTTAGGAAGCTTATTGATGCATTTGAGCTCTGATGTTGGAGAAGGATAACTTATTGCATATCCCTTGGACAGCCAAGAAGACAAATGCATGGGACATTCAGTTCTGTTTCTTGAGGCATTCGTTATAAAATTACAGCTGTCATATGTTGGACACATTATGAGATGCTTTGATTTGTTGGGATATACTATTATGCTTGAAAAGTTGGATGTGTCACGGAGACGAGGGCAGCCAGCATTGAGATGAATAGGCTCCATCAAATCCAACATGAACATGTCACTGAAGAATAAGTATATGGTTGAAGACTGAAACCTCTGAAGGCAGGGCATCCATGCAGTCGCCAGGAGTTGACATCGTCTTGATGGCACCTGATCATCATCATCATCATCATCTAGTAAATTGCATGAAGAAATGTCTTAATTTAGACAGTGAAGAAGCCATTTCCTTTAGGGAATGTAATTCGGCAACTCATAATATCTGTATGATCACTGTAGCAGAGAAAATACACTGACTTACAGAGCAAATGCAACACCAAGAAGGAGTGGTCAGAACTTTATGCCAATTGCAGGGTAGACTGACGTCACTGAGGTATGCCCATGATGTGAAATGGCCGCTGTGCTGCGCACGTAGCGAACGATAAATGGGACACGGCGTTGGCGAATGGCCCACTTCGTACCGTGATTTCTCAGCCGACAGTCATTGTAGAACGTGTTGTCGTGTGCCACAGGACACGTGTCTAGCTAAGAATGCCAGGCCGCCGTCAACGGAGGCATTTCCAGCAGACAGACGACTTTACGAGGGGTATGGTGATCGGGCTGAGAAGGGCAGGTTGGTCGCTTCGTCAAATCGCAGCCGATACCCATAGGGATGTGTCCACGGTGCAGCGCCTGTGGTGAAGATGGTTGGCGCAGGGACATGTGGCACGTGCGAGGGGTCCAGGCGCAGCCCGAGTAACGTCAGCACGCGAGGATCGGCGCATCCGCCGCCAAGCGGTGGCAGCCCCGCACGCCACGTCAACCGCCATTCTTCAGCATGTGCAAGACACCCTGGCTGTTCCAATATCGACCAGAACAATTTCCCGTCGATTGCTTGAAGGAGGCCTGCACTCCCGGCGTCCGCTCAGAAGACTACCATTGACTCCACAGCATAGACGTGCACGCCTGGCATGGTGCCGGGCTAGAGCGACTTGGATGAGGGAATGGCGGAACGTCGTGTTCTCCGATGAGTCACGCTTCTGTTCTGTCAGTGATAGTCATCGCAGACGAGTGTGGCGTCGGCGTGGAGAAAGGTCAAATCCGGCAGTAACTGTGGAGCGCCCTACCGCTAGACAACGCGGCATCATGGTTTGGGGCGCTATTGCGTATGATTCCACGTCACCTCTAGTGCGTATTCAAGGCACGTTAAATGCCCACCGCTACGTGCAGCATGTGCTGCGGCCGGTGGCACTCCCGTACCTTCAGGGGCTGCCCAATGCTCTGTTTCAGCAGGATAATGCCCGCCCACACACTGCTCGCATCTCCCAACAGGCTCTACGAGGTGTACAGATGCTTCCGTGGCCAGCGTACTCTCCGGATCTCTCACCAATCGAACACGTGTGGGATCTCATTGGACGCCGTTTGCAAACTCTGCCCCAGCCTCGTACGGACGACCAACTGTGACAAATGGTTGACAGAGAATGGAGAACCATCCCTCAGGACACCATCCGCACTCTTATTGACTCTGTACCTCGACGTGTTTCTGCGTGCATCGCCGCTCGCGGTGGTCCTACATTCTACTGAGTCGATGCCGTGCGCATTGTGTAACCTGCATATCGGTTTGAAATAAACATCAATTATTCGTCCGTGCCGTCTCTGTTTTTTCCCCAACTTTCATCCCTTTCGAACCACTCCTTCTTGGTGTTGCATTTGCTCTGTCAGTCAGTGTACATTAGTGGTAGGCCTAACCATGGTAACCCTTCTGCTATTATTAAAAAGTGAACAACCAGTCTGTAATACAATCAAGTGCCTTCTTCAAGAAAACCACCGGATTCAACCAGCTGACTATTAGGTCCCCTAATCATTAGATATTAAACAATAGGTGGAAAAGGATTGTATCTGAACTTAAATTACGGTATCTTAACAAATATAACTGGTCAATTTATTCTACAAATGAACATCGGTGGTTTTGCAAATACTGTACACTTCGGTAATCCACAACATAGGCAGAGTGGTGGAAAATGTCATACAACTGAAACTCTTAGTAACACAGCTACTTCAGAAATATCCCAAACATATGGGAAAGGATGGATACATCAGAGGAACAATTATCATTTAAGTAACTGTTCAGAGTGGAAAACTCTTTCTCAAAACCTATTATAATTCAGAGTAATATATTATTATTAATAATAAAATTGATATTCACCATCATGCAGTTGTTAAAGAAAACAGTAAAAGACTGGTGCCTGTCATTACCTTTCTAGCACGACAGAATATTCTATTGCAGGGCCTCTCAGGGTGCATGCACCAGTGCATTGCGTATGGTATTGGCAGAGCTGAGCCAAGCTTAGCCGACTCGTCCCGAGACGGCGCGTTCGCCGCGCCAAGCCGAGTGGGACCGATGCACTGGGCACAGGACCTCTGCGCCTCAGTTTGCACGCGTGAGAACATACGGGTGATGGTAGGTAGTGTTCTAGAACAAGATATAGAGGGTGATTAGGCGCATTTGATTCTGAATGCTTGAAAAATGAAGGAAATTTCAGAGACTGACTTAAGTTTCATGTAGCTTCTGATGACACTACTCTTGAAAATCACTTAAAAATGCAAGTTGTTGAGGTATATTGGCAATGAAAAAACTCAAAATGAAATCATCTCTATATTGAAAGACAGCATGCTAGAAGAAATTGCAGTCTGTGTGAAAGAAATTTGCTTCTATAGTATCATGTTTGAAGAAACAACTGACCTGTTATGCACTTCACAACTAGAAATTATTCTGTGCTGTCGATAATAATAATAATAATAATAATAATAATAATAATAGTAATAATAATAATAATAATAATAATAATAATAATAATAATAATAATAATAATAATAATAATACCGTATAATCTCGAATACCACCCGCACTGTTTTTCGAAAATACCCCTTCCGAAATTGGGTGCGGGTCTTATTTAAAATTTTGGGAAATTTATCTTTCTGAATGCGCGCAAATCGGCAACAATGCTCTCTCCGCTCTCAGTATACGCTACTTCTGCGCTTGGCATCAGTCTCACGCACGTTCTTGGAGTATCAACATGAATTCCACAAAGCGTTTCCGATCTTTTACTGCGAGTGAGAAACTGAAAGTAGGTAGTTCGGGAAGCCGAAATTATTGGAAATCTTGCCGCCGCTAGGAAATACGATATTGACGAGTCGTGTATTCGCGATTGGAGAAAGAAGAAACGCTGTGTTCATGGAATTGTGCGGTATGGAATCATATCCCTGGAGCCCTCGTGCGGAAGAGCTTCACGAAATGTAGCATTTCTAATGCTATGGATGGCAGCGATGACAACATTTTGTGGGAAGGTGATGGTGATGAAAGTTCCGAAGTTGGTACTGACTGATGATGATGATAATGATGAATGAACTCGTTGGACATCGTTCTGGAAATGTTTGTTTACTTTTATTTGTATTTTCTAATCATTTCATATGTGTTAGTAAAGACTGTAAATAATTTTGACTTCACTTTTTTAAAAATTTGTTCTTTCAAAATAAGGGTGTGGGTCTTATTCGTTGGCGGGTGGTATTCGAGATTATAGGTATTTATTTATTTATTTATTTATTTATTTATTTATTTATTTATTTATTTATTTATTTTCCTGTCAGGTACCAATATATACAAGCAAGTATTACAAGAAAATATCTACATTATATATACAATATTTACACATAAGTTGTGACCAGTATTTGGCTACATTGATGGTATTGTTTCCAGCCAGTGCCAGTTCCTACCCTGTACATGAATCTGGGCATAGATAACAGTCCAAGAGATGCCTAGAAGTCTGTTCTTCTCCACATTCACACAATGAGTCCCCACCATGCACGATGTCCCGTTTCATGAGATTGTCCTTAGATCTTGCAACGCTGATGTGCAGTCTGTTTAAGGACTTCCATATGAACCATCCCTCTTTGTGACCAGGTGGCAACTTTTCTTCAATTTCAACACATTCCGGATGATCTGGGTACCTTTGTTTCCATAGTTTAACCCTGGCCTTTTTTGGGTCAAATTCAAGTGGAGCAGAAGACTTCAGTCGAGCTGGTCCTGGCTGATGTTCATGAAGGGGATAGACTGAGATGCTGCAGACCTTTTGTCTCTCGACATTAGCGGTCAACTCACGCCTAATATCAGGTGGGGCTATGCCTGCAAGTGAATACAACTTCTGTGTGAGTGATGGTTTTAAACAGCCTGCGATTAGCCAGCAGGTTTCATTCAAGGCAATATCAGCTTCATTTGCGTGAGCTGATTCGTACCACACGGTACCGTACAAATTCTGCAGCAGAGTGCTAGAGCAGTTGTCCTTACTGTCGGGGAATGGGCACCCCATCCCCAAACAGTTGCCTTACGCAGTAGGCAGTTTCCATAATAATAATAATAATATTATATGGGGGAGTGGAGTCATACCTGCAGACTGGAAAACCGCCTTGATCCACCCACTACACAAAAATGGCAGCAAGACGGATCCAAATAATTACCGAGGCATCTCACTTCTGCCAATTGCATACAAAGTGCTTTCACGCGCTCTCCTTACTAGATTGGAACACCAGATAGAGCACAAGATTGGTGAATAACAGGTGGGCTTCCAACCGCATCGATCGTGCGTGGAACAGATCTGGAACCTGAAGATGATTCTTCAACTTCTCCACTCAAACCGTACAGTAATCATTTTCGTAGATTTTAAAAAATACGGCTCTGTTGATCTTGACACCGTGTTTAATGTACTCCGCGAATATGGCGTTGACAACAAAACAACAAGCAATCAATCAAGCAAGCAATCAATCAATCAACCAAGACTGATCTGCACTTAGGGCAGTCACCCAGGTGGCAGATTCCCTATCTGTTGTTTTCCTAGCCTTTTCTTAATTGATTTCAAAGAAATTGGAAATTTATTGAACTTCTATCTCCCTTGGTAAGTTATTCCAATCTCTAACTCCCCTTCCTATAAATGAATATTTGCCGCATTTTGTCCTCTTGAATTCCAACTTTATCTTCGTATTGTTATCTTTCCTACTTTTAAAGACGCCACTCAAACTTATTCTTCTACTAATATCATTCCACGCCATCTCTCCGCTGACAGTTCGAAACATACCACTTATTTTGACGCAAATGCGATAACCATTATAACTTGAAAACAATATTCCCTCACCCAAGGGTAACTAATGCAAACATCGGGCTTGAATCAAATAATCCTGGTGAGGGTCCCATACACTGGAACAATACTCTAGTTGGGGTCTTACCAGAGACTTATATGCCATCTCCTTTACATCCTTACTTCAACACCTAAACACCCTCATAACCATATGATGAGATCTGTACCTTTTATTTACAATACCATTTGTGTGATTACCCCAATGAAGATCTTCCCTTATATTAGCACCTAGATACTTACAATGATCCCCAAAAGGAACTTTCACCCCATCAACGCAGTAATTAAAACTGAGAGGACTTTTTCTATTTGTGAAACTCACAAACTAACTTTAACCCCATTTATCATCATACCATTGCCTGTTGTCCATCTCACAACATTATTGAGATCATGTTGCAGTTGCTCACAATCTTATAACTTATTTATTACTCCATACAGAATAACATCATCCACAAAAAGCCTTACCTCTGATTCCACTTCTTTACTCATATCAATTTACATATATAAGAAAATGTAAAGGTCCAATAATACTGCCTTGAGGAATTCCCCTATTAATTATTACCAGGTCAGATAAATCTTTGCCTACTCTAAATCCCTGAGATCTATTTTCTAGAAATATAGCAACCCATTCAGTCACTCTTTTGTTTAGTTTAATTGCATTCATTTTTGCCAGTAGTCTCCCATGATCCACCCTATCAAATGCTTTAGGCAGGTCAATCGCGATACAGTTCATTTGACCTCCTGAATCCAAGATATCTGCTATATCTAGGTGGAATCCTACAAGTAGAGCTTCAGTGGAATAACTTTTCCTAAAACCGAACTGCCTTCTATCAAACCAGTTATTAATTTTGCAAACATGTCTAATATAATCAGAAGGAATGCCTTCTGTAAACTTACATGCAACGCATGTCAAACTTACTGGCCTGTAATTTTCAGTTTTATGCCTATCACCCTTCCCTTTATATACAGGGGCTACTATAGCAACTCGCCATTCATTTGGTATAGCTCCTTCAACCAAACAATAATCAAATAAGTACTTTAGATATGGTACTATATCCCAACCCATTATCTTTAGTATATCCCCTGAAATCTGATCAATTCCAGTCGCTATTCTAGTTTTCAACTTTAGTATCTTATTGTAAATATCATTGTTATCATATGTAAATTTTAATACTTCTTTAGCATTAGTCACCTCCTCTATCTGGACATTTTCCTTGTAACTAACAATCTTTACATACTGCTGACTGAATACTTCTGACTTTTGAAGATCCTCACATACACACTCTGCTTGTTCATTAATTATTCCTGGAATGTCCTTTTTGGAACCTGTTTCTGCCTTAAAATACCTATACATACACTTCCATTTTTCACTAAAATTTGTATGACTGCCGATTATGCTAGGCATCATGTTATCCTTAGCTGCCTTCTTTGCTAGATTCAATTTCCTAGTAAGTTCCTTCAATTTCTCCTTACTTCCACAGCCATTTCTAACTCTATTTCTTTCCAGTCTGCACCTCCTTCTTAGTCTCTTTATTTCTGTATAATAATAATAATAATAATAATAATAATAATGATCATGGCAATGTACAAGGAATGCTGTAGTTGCATGCAAACACAAGTTGGTTCAAAATCACTAGTGGGCTGAGACAGGGAAATGTTCTATCGCCAATCCTGTTTACAATCGTAATGGATGACATCATGAGAACAGCAAAAGCAACATATGGAGGAAGAGAAATGAACATCATGTTATTTGCAGATGATATTGCAATTTGGGGAGAAGAGGACATGAAGATTCAAGAACAGTTGGATGAGGTGAATGGGAAGATCGAAGAATGTGGATTGAAAATAAGTGTAGAAAAGTGTAAAACTCTACTTATGACTAGAGGGGAGAAAGAAGGGATAGGTAAGATTAGACTTGCAGACAAGCCCCTGGAAGTAGTGGAGTCGTTCAAATACCTGGGGAGTGAATTATTGGTGAATGCTTGGCTGGATGCTCAGATTAGTAAGAGGATTCAAGCTGGACGTTATTTTTATCATAGTGTAAGAAACATGTTAATGGACAAAGATATGGCAATGGAAGCAAAAGAAACTATGTACAAGATGTATTATGTACCCATAATAACTTACAGAGCAGAAACTTGGACAATGACAAAGAAGGATGAGAGTCAAATACAGGCAGCCAAAATGAAGTTCTTGAATAGTATGATACAGAAGAGTAGAAGAGACAAAATAAGGAATGAGGAACACTGGGAAGAAATTGCAGTGGAAAAAATGAATGATAGAATAGAGAAGAGCCATCTAAGATGGTTTGGGCACATAAAGCAAATGAGTGATGAAAGAATGCCAAAAAAGGTGATGGAAATGCAAATGCAAGGAAGGAGAGGCCATGGACGACCATGATTGAGATGGAAGGACACAATCCAACACAGTATTATAGAATGAAATGTCGTATGGCTTTTAGTGCCGGGATATCCCAGGACGGGTTCGGCTCGCCAGGTGCTTCTTTCTTCTTCTTCTTCTCCTTCTTCTTCTTCTTCTTCTTCTTCTTCTTCTTCTCTATTTCAATCCACTGCTGGATATAGGCCTCTTCCATGTGCTTCCATCGTTTTCGGTCTTGAGCCACTTGGAACCAGCGTGTTCCAGCCAACAGCTTTATGTCATCGAGCCATCTCTTCAGGGGTCTTCCAATGCCTCTCTTGTGTCCCCATGATCTCCAGTGAACAATCCTAGAGGTCCACCTGTTGTAGTATTGTCGAGCTACGTGTCCTACCCATTGACATTTTAGTCTTGCTTCGCCAGGTGCAGGTCTTTCTATTTGACTCCCGTAAGCGACCTGCGCATCGTGATGAGGATGAAATGATGATGAAGACAACACATACACCCAGGCCCCGTGCCACTAGAATTAACCAATTAAGGTTAAAATCCCTGACCCGGCCGGGAATCGAACCCGGGACCCTCTGAACCGAAGGCCAGTACGCTGACTGTTTAGCCAATGAGTCGGACAGTATTATAGAAAGAAACCTGAACTGGGACACAGTGTTCGAGAAGGAGTAGTGGAAAGACTGAAGCAAGTGGAGAGGAACCACATTTGACCCTTCCCGGCCACAGCTGAATAAAGGGAAATAATGATGATGATGATGAATAAGGTGGGCCTTTACCATTCCTTACCACCTTTAAAGGTACAAACCTGTTTTCACATTCCTCAACAATTGCTTTAAACCCATCGCAGAGTCTGTTTACATTTTTATTTACCGTTTTCCACCGATCATAATTACGTTTTAAAAACTGCCCTATGCCTGCTTTATCAGCCATATGGTTCTGCCTAATAGCCCTACTTTTAAGACCTTCCCTTCTATCACATTCATTTTTAACTACGACAAAAACAGCTTCATGATCACTAATACCATCTATTACTTCGGTTTCTCTATAGAGCTCATCTGGTTTTACCAGCACCACGTCCAGGATATTTTTCCCTCTAGTAGGTTCCATCACTTTCTGAATCAGCTGTCCTTCCCATATTAGCTTATTTGCCATTTGTTGGTCATGCTTCCTGTCGTTTGCATTTCTTTCCCAGCTGACATTTGGTAAATTCATATCTCTCACTACAATCACATTCCTTTCCATGTTGTTTGCCACATAGCCTAGCTGATTATCTTGTCAAATAATTCTGAATCCGTGTCAGTGCTATCCTTTCCCAGTCTGTACACTCCAAAGATATAATGTTTCCTATTATCTTTAGAAATGAGCTTTTCCACTTTCAATTTCATGCTTGTCATCTTTAATTTTTTTGTTCTTTACAAATTCTTCTTTCACCAGAATGAATACTCCCCCTCCTACCATTCCTATCCTATCTCTATGATACACACTCCAGTTCCGTGAGAAAATTTCTGCATCCATTATATCATTTCTCAGCCATGATTCAACTCCTCTTACAATATTAATTCTATTTCTTTCTTTACAAAACTTCTACAGTTCAACAGTGACATTTTTATGTCATCGCTATTTGACTTCAAGATCTCTGTACCCTTATCACCGCTCCTTAGAACACCCCGTTCCATGAATATACCTCTTTATTACCCTTCCAAATGAATTTACGAACTTATACATATACATACCACTGCAGTTTAAGTTAAGGCCATCTGAGTGCAGATCCCTGTCTCGTACCCACCTATTGGGATCAAGAAATTTCACTCCCAGTTTCCCACATACCCACTCCATAGCCTCATTTGAATCTCCAATCACCCTCCAGTCAGTATCCCTCCTACACTGAAGGATTCCCATCTGTAACATCTTTTTAATATGCACTGGACTTATTATGAATCTCTTTCAGAGAGTTATTTTTGAACATAGTGCTGCACAATATCTCACATGGTATGTACTTTTATGAGACCGTACATGTCTTTACATTGTTTAACTTCTTCGTTATTTGTGTTTTAATTTTGCTTTAGGCTGCCGATGACCTATTACTAGGTCGAAACTAGTCCCTAATCATTTATGTAATTTAAACTATTCACATTTTGTATTGAAAAGGTGGACCCAAATAATACATTAATTTACTCTATTGTACACAGTATTTCACTGATAACAATCTCCACTTCCTTAAACTTCACCCATGCTGCATTTACCAGATCCCATACAACCATGTTAATTCAACAAACATTGACAGACACAACCTCTAAAGTGAAATTCATGGGTGAGATCTCTGAAACTTTTGAAATTAGAACAGGGGTGATGGGCTGTCGCCACTCCTGTTCAACCTAGTACTATAGAAGGTCTTTAAAACTGTGGAGAAAGAAATACCTGGAATCCATATGGGAACAAAAGCTAAACTGATCAACATAAAATACCTAGCTTTCGCTGATGACCTAGCAATAATTACCCGAACTCCTGAGGAAGCCAGACATGCCATCGAGAAGCTTCACGAGATTGCTGTCAAAACTGGCCTTCACATCTCTTACAAAAAAACACAGTACATAGTCGCCAAGAACTCAAACCTGGTGCCACTCGTGACCCAATATTGCAGCGTCACTGAAGTAAAACAGTTTAAGTACTTAGTTGAAGTTATCAGGAGCACTGGCAATGAAAGAGAAGCCAACAAAAACCGCACTGAAATATTACGTAAAGCCTTTACAATCACCTGGAATGTTTACAACAAGAAATCACTTTCCACCAAGGCCAAACTCCGACACTACAATACTGTTGTTCTCCCAGAGGCACTCTACGCAACTGAAACATCATCATTAAGCATCAACATTAGAGACACTGAGAAAATTGAACTATAGATACAGAGGAGAATATTCGGACCCAAGTTTGAAGATGGCATTTGGATGTGAAAAAGCTCATTGGAACTCTATTCATTGACTGAGCGATTCACTTCACTTGCACACAAACTTCGTATGAAATTCTACGGGCATTTAGCATGAATGGATGACTCACGATTGACCAAGAAAATCTTTTTTGTTACCAATGGAACACGACAAACCAAAGTGCGCTGGCTAGTAGACACCCAAACAGATCTTGCAGAAGTCGACATTGACCCACTGGAAACCACAAGGACTTCATATAGACAAAAGATCAACACCCACAAGTTAACGCCCAAGAAACCGATGGCAAGAAATTTGAAAATCAAAAACACGTGGACACAAGAAAGATGACAGGCCCATAGTGAAAGGATGAGGAAGTTTTGGGAAGATAAGAAGAACAAGAAGATCAAGGATACCAATGCTTAATAAAGGTTCTACATGCTCCTTAGAGGACCAAACACATGTAAATAATAATAATAATAATATCTCCGCCCAGAAACTGCTCTCGCATTACTTCAGGACGGATGTCATGCTTAATGCATCTTGTGCTTCATCTTTCCCTTCTTCTGCTTTACTGTCTATCGTAATCATCCAGATCCTTCCTCTTCTGACGCAGAATAAATTCTACATAGACTGCCACCTTGTCCTAAGACTCTTGACTTCGCAGCATTACTGACACGATGCCTTCTGGTGTAAATTCTCCCTGCATAACTTTGTGGTAGCCAATGAACACACACAAAGAAAGTATGTAATGCATCATCGATATCACTGCAGTATATGCACACCGGGCTAGTTGCTAGCCCTAGTCTATGGAGAAATTTCCAAAAGTATCCATGACCTGTCAAGAAATGTGTGAGATAGTAGTTCAATTCACCATAATTTTGGTCAACCCATAATAATAATAATAATAATAATATAATTTTTTTTTTTTTTTTTTTTTTTTTTTTTTTTTTTGCGAGGGAGTGTGGAAAATCTTACATAAGACACTCGTGAAGGGTTCGCATTCCACAAGTGTGTGGGATTCTTACCCACTAAAATCCACACAGCCATTTTCCCACGATGTTTGTTTCTACCCCGGAACCTCTCAACCACTCTCGCATTACTTCAGGGCAGTGTCGTGCTTATAGTCATTCAGACTTCTTATTCATTTATTCATCTTTCACTGATGTTCAAAAGCATCCAGATCCCTCTTCTTCTGGTGGCGCAGGATACTTTCCACATATTCTGTCACCCTATCCCAAGATTCCTGATTCCTCAGCATCACAAGCACAATATTATCTGGTGTCAGTACTTCAAGTTCAACTTCCATGATACTTCTTTCTGTCAACCAATAATCACATACGAAGAAAGTATGTAGGACGTCATCTATATCATGACAGTAAATGCATTTTGGACTGCTGGCTATGTTCAATTTGTGCAAAAATTTATGGAAGTATCCATGCCCTGTTAGAAGCTGAGTAATGTAGTAATTTACCTCACCATGAGTCCCTTCAATCCAATCATTTAAACATGGTATTATTCGCATTGTCCATTTCCCTCGAGGATCACTTCCTTGTCTCTGTTTCTAGCGCTCCATTCGACGGCTACGGGCTAACTTCTTTGCACGTTTCTGTCCGAGTTCTCGTTGAGTACGCCAGATTTCCTGTTCAAAAGCAAGCAAGTCAATAGGCGCTACTCCAACTATAGTAAGGATTGCAGGTTCAGATACCATACGATATGCACATGCTATTAAATAAAACTAAATATGGATCCAAAAATTATTTTTATCACTGTAAAGCACATGCTATTTGCAACGCTGCTCTTCATTGTACCGCAGCTATAATTCTCCTGTACTTTCCTATCTTCAGTGATTCAGCCCATACCTCGGAGCCATACAGAAGTACTGATTGGACTCTTGACATCAGAAGTCGTCATTTGCTGGATCTTGGGTCTTTGATATTGCCCATCAGTTGGCTAAGTTCGGTCATATATTTTGCTGCCTTGTCTGTCACCCTCCAGATATGATGCCAGAATGTGAGTTTGGTATCAAGCGTAATGCCTAAATATTTCACACTCTTAGTTGTTTCAATGGCTATCTCTCCAACTTGAAACGACACAATGGTCTCAATTCTTTTTCTTGTCAAAAGAACAATTTCCGTTTTATGATCAGCAAGTGTTAGTTTGTGGTTAATCATCCATCCCTTTACCCGTCGCATCACTTGATTCAGTTTAAGTTGCGCCAATTCCAAATCACGGGTCACTATCAAGACTGCCACATCATCAGCATAACCTATAAGTGTTGTATCTTCAGGCATCTCTAGTCACAGTAAGCTATCATAAGTAATGTTCCAAAGGTCTGGGCCAAGGAAGGATCTTTGTGCTGCACCAGTGGTAATCCGTTTAGTCTTTTGTCCACCCTCTGTATTATACAGCAGTAAGCGATCCTTCAAATAGTCTTTCAATATTTTCATGAGATACTCTGGAAGCTTGAATGTTTCTTGAAGTGCTTCCAACATGTCCGTCCATCTTGCTGAGTTAAGTGTTCTTCACATCCAAGGTCACAAGAAGCGCCAGTTTATGGGAATAATGATTGCCCATTTATGCTCTTTTGGCAGTGTTCACCATTTCTAATATTGCATCAACTGTCGAATATCCTCTCTAAAAGCCATGCTGACGAGGTGACAAATCCCCAGCTGGCTGAACTGCTGAGAGTATTCTGGGCTGTAGGAGCTTCTCTAAACCTTTTCCTGCAGTATTCAAGCATACACAGAGGTCTATACCCCCCAGACTTCCCTTTGCTGATGAAAACTAACTGTGCTTTTCTTCCATCAGTTGCTAAAAATACCTAGCATGAGGAAATTGTACATTTCCAGCAGCAACTGTGGACAGAATTCTGCCATTATCTTCAGCACTTTAGCTGGTATACTGTCTGGCTCTATAGCTCTTGCATTTCTTCTGTGGTGAAAAGGGGTATGTCGATTGGTTGTCTTGCATCTTCATTAGCAATCCTCTCTGGATGATCAGGGAACTGATTATCTACTACTTTAATGGTTTACGGATCCATGGTTGGATTTGATAGCGCCCCAAGTTTCTTCAAGACGACCTTATAGCCCAGTCCCCATGGGTCGTCATCTACTTCCTTAGCCATTGCCCACTATCTATCAGTTTTACTTCTCTTGATTGTACTTGGCAGTTCTTTCCTTGCTGATTTATATTCTGCTGTGAGTGAGGTATCTTCCTGGATACATCTAGCTCTCTGTGCTCTGCGCCTCAGTCATAGACAACGTTTCCTCAACTCCACAATTTCTTCAGTCCACTAGTACACTGGACGTTTACAGTTTTGCAGTTTCCTTCTAGTCATAGATGAATCACAAGTAGGATTGCCAGATTTCCTGATGGCAAATAAGGAACACTTCCATTTCTTTGCCACATTGCGCTAAATTAAGAAACCATAGCCATGATTACGAGAAGAGACCAGGGTTATATTAACAAATAAATACTGGTAATAATATAACAGCATCAGCAAGAAATCTGTAGGTACTTAATTTATTAAAAACTAATAATACATTAGTCTTTACATTGAAATTAACATTTCACAAGTACTTGTCATTTGAAGATGGTATTAGTGATCATGAAGCTCATTTGTCGTAGTTAAAAATAAATGTGATAGAAAGGAAGGTTTTAAAAGTAGGACTATTTGGCAGTACCATATGGCTGATAAAGCAGGCATGAGGCAGTTTCTAAAAAGTAATTATGATCGGTGGAAAACGGTAAATAAGAATGTAAACAGACTCTGGGATGGGTTTAAAGCAATTGTTGAGGAATGTGAAAACATAATAATAATAATAATAATGTTATTTGTTTTACGTCCCACTAACTACTTTTACGGTCTTCGGAGACGCCGAGGTGCCGGAATTTAGTCCCGCAGGAGTTCTTTTACGTGCCAGTAAATCTACCGACACGAGGCTGTTGTATTTGAGCACCTTCAAATACCACCGGACTGAGCCAGGATCGAACCTGCCAAGTTGGGGTTAGAAGGCCAGCGCCTTAACCGTCTGAGCCACTCAGCCCGGCAATGTGAAAACAAGTTTGTACCTTTAAAGGTGGTAAGGAATGCTAAAGACCCACCTTATTATAATAGAGAAATAAAGAGACTAAGAAAGAGGTGCAGATTGGAAAGAAATAGTGTTAGAAAAGGGTGTGGAAGTAAGGAGAAATTGAAGGAACTTGCTAGGAAATTGAATCTAGCAAAGAAGGCAGCTAAGGATAACGTGATGGCAAGCATAAATGGCAGTCATACAAATTTTAGTGAAAATTGGAAGGGTATGTATAGGTATTTTAAGGCAGAAACAGAAACGGACATTCCAGAAATAATTAATGAACAAGGAGAGTGTGTATATGAGGATCTTCAAAAGGCAGAAGTATTCAGTCAGCAGTATGTAAATATTGTTGGTTACAAGGAAAATGTCCAGATAGAGGAGGTGATTAATGCTAAAGAAGTATTAAAATTTACATATGATAACAATGATATTTACAATAAGATACTAAAGTTGAAAACTAGAATAGCGGCTGGAATTGATAAGATTTCAGGGGATATACTAAAGATAATGGGTTGGGATATGGTACCATATCTAAAGTACTTATTTGATTATTGTTTGGTTGAAGGAGCTATACCAAATGAATGGCGAGTTGCTATAGTAGCCCCTGTGTATAAAGGAAAGGGTGATAGACATAAAGCTGAAAATTACAGGCCAGTAAGTTTGACATGTGTTGCATGTAAGCTTTGGGAAGGCATTCTTTCTGATTACATTAGACATGTTTGCAATATTAATAACTGGTTTGATAGAAGGCAATTCGGTTTTAGGAAAAGTTATTCCACTGAAGCTCAACTTGTAGGAATCCAGCAAGATATAGCAGATATTTTGGATTCTGGAGGTCAAATGGACTGTATTGTGATTGACCTCTCTAAAGCATTTGATAGGGTGGATCATGGGAGACTACTGGCAAAAGTGAGTGCAATTGGACTAGACAAAAGAGTGACTGAATGGGTTGCTATGTTTCTAGAAAATAGATCTCGGAGAATTAGAGTAGGTGAAGCTTTATCTGACCCTGTAAAAATTAAGAGGGGAATTTCTCAAGGCAGTAGTATTGGACCTTTATGTTTTCTTATACATATATAAATGATTTGAGTAAAGAAGTGGAATCAGAGGTAAGGCCTTTTGCGGATGATGTTATTCTGTATAGACTAATAAATAAGTTACAAGACTGTGAGCAACTGCAACATGATCTCAATAATGTTGTGAGATGGACAGTAGCAATGGCATGATGATAAACGGGGTTAAAAGTCAGTTTGTGGGTTTCACAAATAGAAAAAGTCCTCTGAGTTTTAATTACTGTGTTGATGGGGTGAAAGTTCTTTTTGGGGGATCATTGTAAGTATCTAGGTGTTAATGTAAGGAAAGATCTTCATTGGGGTAATCACATAAATGGGATTGTAAATTAAGGGTACAGATCTCTGCACATGGTTATGAGGGTGTTTAGGGGTTGTAGTAAGGATGTAAAGGAGAGGGCATATAAGTCTCTGGTAAGACGCCAACTAGAGTATGGTTCCAGTGTATGGGACCCTCACCAGGATTACTTGATTCAAGAACTGGAAAAAATCCAAAGAAAAGCAGCTCGATTTGTTCTGGACGATTTCCGACAAAATAGTAGCGTTACAAAAAACAATATAGATATAAGTCACCACCTTATCAATACAAAATTTATTCACATTCAGCTAGTAAATACGGTCAAGACTGGTTTCGACCCCTAGGGGGTCATCTTCAGTTGACATGCATAAAAGATATATTTTACAAAAACATCACATATAATGATTAAAACTTAAATTAAAGCTTACTGATCATAAATGTTGGTATGTATGTCTTGGTACATTTGAGCTATTGTATGTGTCAATCCTAAGTTTCCCAGCATACAGTGTCAAGGTAAGTAGTTAGCTAATATACATCATCCATGAAATTACATGCTATTTTTCATGTTATCACTATCTAATTTGGGTTGTACAATGTGGAATGAGATATACATACATTTGTGTAAATTAATAGTAGTAAGCTCAGTAATATACATTAAAAATTGGTTCTTAAATTACATTAATTGATTATTGATCAGTCATATGAAAATGTAGAATTATTGGTTTGGACACTTGTGATTAAAATATTAGTATGCAATACCTTGTTGGCATATATCTTAAATACTAAAGTATCAGTTTATAAAGCCTATTATTCTTATTTTATGTCTTGGAATAAGGTTAAACTTTTAAAAAACTATTTGTTTTGTTGAGCATAGGTATTGGATAATCTTGTTAAATTGGACACATAATTAAAACAGTGGTATATATATTCCTTGTTAAAAATACATTGCATTAACGTTATTAATATGTGGTGCTATATATACATTGTTTGGGGTAAAATGGGGTTAACGAGGTTTTCACAACAGTATTTGATTAGTTATAATGTTCCGATATAATGGGTCCGTAAAAATATATAACTATATACAAAATTGCGGTTAGATAAGTATTTGTATAATCTGCTTGCAATTCAGGTAATATTTGGTTGTAATGTCTGGCGATATTTTAGGCAGCTACTGTTGTTAGAGCTATTAAGAGTCTTGAATGTATTGATGGAGCATGTTCTTCTTTTCGTGTGCCGTAATATGTTGAGTTGGTGACATTTGTAAGAACGCGTTGAATGTTATGCGTCCTGGTAGGGTGCACGTTAATTTTATCGTAGAAGCATATATGTTGTGAAAACAAAGTATCTGGAAGTAGAAATAATGAGTGTGAAAATGGTGTGGTATGAAAGTGTAATAGTAAATCGTATGTCGTTTCACTTATGTTAGGTGTTGGAACCGTGCACTCTGTGTAGTTGCCTGTTGAGATCTGATGCGTGTTGCTCTGAGATTGTAGTTGGCGACGGTAGAGGGGAGGTTTGGGGGGATGGGTGGAGTGTTAGTAACGGGAGTGGGGTTGGAGGGGAGGAGGTCTTGTTGCAAAGTTTGGGCTGGGAAGAACTGGAAGAAAGGAGACGAGCTGCTCGACTGAGTGGTATGTCCGCCTAGCAATTCCGAAAGGAAAATTCTGAATTCCGATGGAGGGAATTAGATATTTTTCACCAATAGAGCAAGTGAAAAATGTCAAAAACATATTAGATGTAAGGCTTTTCAGACGTTTGCTCTATTAACCAGCGTTTCGTCTTAGGTCTGACACTAGACTTATCTGAGTGGAATGTGTCAGACCCTACCCACTGACGCTGGGGTGTATGCAGGTGAACTTATCAGAATCCCTTATACGCAGTTATCAGACTGTGCCTCTTGTATTGATTAGGTGGTGAAATTAATAAATAAACTTATTGTTATTATTCCAATCAAATATCATCAATACGGATCAAGAATGATATTTATCACATGTAATGACGTTAGTAGACGAATAAGTTTGAGTGGCGCCTTTAAAAGTAGGAAAGATCACAATATGAAGATAAAGTTGGAATAAAAGGGCCCAAATTGGGGCAAATATTCATTTATAGGAAGGGGAGTTAGGGATTGGAATAACTTACCTACGGATATGTTCAATAAATTTCCAGTGTCATTGAAATCATTAAAAAAGGCTAGGAAAACAACAGATAGGGAATCTGCCACCTGGGCGACTGCCCTAAATGCAGATCAGTATTGACTGATTGATTGAAGAAGCAATTTGTAATAATTTCTTATTCAACAAAACTTTCTTGCAGTATCCAGTATTCGGGAGATAATGGGTTCGAGCCCCACTGTCGGCAGCCCTGAAGATGGTTTTCCGTGGTTTCCCATTTTCACACCAGGCAAATGCCGGGGCTGTACCTTAATTAAGGCCACGGCCGCTTCCTTCCCAGTCCTAGCCCCTTCCTCTCCTATCGTCGCCGTAAGACCTATCTGTTATTACATAAAATCATCTTCATGGTCCGTATCGCACTTCAATAGATTCACAATTAAGTATTTAATTTATTTTCCACCTAGTCGATACAAGACAAGACACGTCCTCTAAAGCATTACTTTGTCAATTTTATTTATTTTTCATCTAAACAGTGTTATGTGGCTGAAGATGTTGATAATATACGAAACATGTACCACTTTTGACCATTAAAAATTGCCTTAAGCAATCATTGTATCGACTAGGTGGAAAATAAATTAAATACTTAATTGTGAAGACCTATCTGTGTCAGTGCGACGTAAAACAACTAGCAAAAAAAAAAAAAAAAAAAAAAAACTTTCTTGAGAAATTCCTTACAATTCTCATCATAGTTGAAGTACACAAGAAGTTCATTTTTTATTAAATCTACTGAGCATCTGTTTCTGTCATCTCTCCATTTTATTGCCATTACTGAAAATACTCTTTCAGTATATGCATTCGATGGAAATATACTTTAAGACAAACTTAAGTACCATCAAAATATTCTTCAGTTTTTCTGGGCCAATTAACCGGTGGTATATACCCACCTATCTGGTATTGTTTTACTTAGGAGAGTTAGTTTTAGCTTTTCACCAGAAAACTAATTGACTATTTCTACAACTTCTGAACACATCTCATCAATATTCAGCTTTTCCTGTAAACCTATTGTCTCCACTAACTTTAAAATCTTGCTGAATTGAGGTGAGTTTTCTAGAGTTATACAATTTATCATTGAAAAAACATTAGAATCATCACTAAAATCAAACCATTTACATAGATAATTAACACAAACCTCATGGACTTGTATAAAATCATTTTCACAGACCTTAACTTCCCCAGTAAACAAATCATTCAATTTATTTAATGTGCAAGTCACTTTGTAACCAAAAAATGATTCCCCTATTCTCTGTTCCAGTTGCATTTTCAATTTTTTCGTAACAGTATATACCTCACAGACTGTCAGATCATTCTTTTCAAGACTAAGAACTGCCTTATTGAACACATCTGCTAAATGTAACAAAAAATGTAGATACAATTCTACTAGAAGTGTTTGCTTACTTGAATCTGATTCTGAGGAACCTATTTCTTAATGAATACTGGACAGTCATCAACACTTGAAAAATAAGATACTATCGCTGGCAGGTTTCTCAACAGTCTTCCAATAGCAGGTTTTATAGAAAACCACCTTGTTGGCACGTCTTAACAAATTAGTGCATTCAGTATCAAGAGGGGCCAATGAACTTAGATGTTAGGCCCCTTTAAACCACAAGCATCATCATCATCATCATCATCATCATCATCATCATCATCATCAATATCAAGAAACTGAAAGAATTATTTTAAGTGTGAAACTCTTTTTGCTGAATTTGAAAATAATTGAATACTTTAATTATCAATATTTCAATATCAATTGACATAGAATTCATCCCAGTTTTAAAGGAATTGTGAACAGCATGTGCATTTACGTTGTTGTTATTATTACTTATATATTATTCTCAGTTCAATACGGACCAAAAACATGAAATTCATAACCATTAACAATATCAATATTCTAAATATATGCAAAACAAGATAGCAGGGTAATGGAGACTTCTACTCAGAGGAATTCAGAGTTATTCACAGCGGAGGAGAAGTATCTGGATTGAACGGAGTAGCACTAGAAGAGAGGAATTAACTGAGGAGAGAAAATAAATTGGAAGACTATGAAAGAATAAAATATCAGATCACAAGTAAATGTAGAGAGAAGAAAGAAGGGCAAAAGGAGTACCCGAAGAAATTGAAAATGATACGAGAAATGGAAGACAGGATCAGGCATATCATAAAATTAAATCCCTGCAGCGCAAACCTAAAACAAAATCCACTCTGCTGAAGGGCAAGGATGGAAATCTACTGGTGGATAATGAAGAAGTATGTGAACGTTGGAGAGAATATATAGAAGAATTGTACAGTGATAAATAAATCAGAGACATAAATGAAGTACTGGAAGAGATAACAGATGAGGACAGTGATAAAATGGGTCCCAACAACCAGGCAGGAATTTGAGAAAGGTCTGTCAAGTTTAAAAGAGAGAAAGGTAGCAGGTACCGATAATATAACTGCAGAGCTTTTGAAAACTGCTGATTCAGACTTGAAGAATTATCTTTTTAATGTAATTGCATTTATATTCCCTTTAAAAGAACCACACCATATGTGAATTCTTTTACTTTATATGTACAAGAAGCAAATTCAGTACATATTAACTCCTTGAACCAAGGACTATTATCACATGAAATTTTAACGTTCAACATTGTTCAAGTTTTTAACAACACACCATTTGATAATTAACTGGAATGTGCTTTCCGATTTTTAAATCACATTGTCACAACTTTTAATATGGTGAATTGTTATGTTTTATGACTCAGCTATTGCTACAATTATTGTTAATCCAATAATATACTATATCTTATATTTTAATCATTTTGTAATGACTGAGAGGACTTTTCCTATTTGTGAAACTCACAACCTGCCTTTTAACTCCATTTATCATCATACCATTGACTACTGTCCACTCTCACCATACCTTTTCAGTTTGTTTATTGAAGAAGCAATATTTGTTTTAAAGGAAAGGATTAAAGGAATAAAGATAAATGGAAAGGAATCCACACTATTAGATTTGCTGATGACTTTTCCATAGTAGCAGACTCTGTGAAGGAATTAAATAGAATGTTGTCTGTTTTGTGTGATACATTGAAATATTACAAACTTAAAATCAATGGTAAGAAAACCAAAATTTTAGTTGTGAGTAAAGATGGCAGGAAAGTTTTTTCCTTTTTAATGCCATTTGTTCGGGGCGTCAACCAATGTGGATCATTTGCCCCTACTGGCACCATATTGTATGAACCTGTGTGTAAATTGGAATGGCAATAGTGTGGAATGTTGTGTGTGAGGAAAGGAAGATTAAGGACGTCGTCACAAACCCCCAGTCCCCAGGCCAGGGATATTAATCATTACAATTAAAAACTGACCCGGCCGGGAATTGAACCCAGGGCTGCCGGGTGACAGGCGGACGCATTGCTCCCCACACCGTGGGGCCGGACTGGCAGGAAAATTAATACAAAATAAGAATAGGAAATTCCAAAATAGAAAAAGTGCAACATTTCTGTTACTTAGGATGCATTATCACTGAAGACAATAGTTGCACCAAAGAAATCAAAAGAAGAATAGCTCTTGTTAAATAGGCCTTTCAAAATAAAAGATGTCTTTTATCAAATACCCATATAAGTTTAAAAACAAGAAAGGCTTTTGTAAAATCCTTTGTCTGGAGTGTAGAACTATTTTACGATTGTGAGAGCTGGACTATTGGAAAAGAAGGAAAGAGAAAAGCAACTGAAATGTGGATTTGGGGGAACATGACAAGGACATGCTGGACTGGAAAAAAAGACAAATCGAGATGTTCCAAAGGAAACCAATGAACAACGGAGACCGATAAAGAATATATGGAAGGAACAAAGACAGAACTTGTGGGTCATAACCCTGAGACATAATGACTTCCTAGTAAATGTCTTTGAAGGAAAAATACTAGGAAAGAAAGGACCAAGGAAGACATACTTTGAGGATGTGAGAAACTTGATGGAATGTAAAAGCTACCAGGAAATGAAAAGAACAGCACTATTGTGAGAAGAATGGTTGAATAATAATAATAATAATAATAATAATAATAATAATAATAATAATAAATGGAAGGATTTTGTCAGTTTTATCAATGCACACAAAGAAAACTATGGCAAATGTTCAGCAATCATGGAATAAAAGTTAACAGAGGAAGTGTATGTTGTATGTTGGGTATTCAGCCCGAAGGCTGATTTGATCCTCTGCAGCTCCACCAACAGCTGTCATAAATAGCCTAGGCGTCACTGAAGAGGCATACTAGGGAAATGAGGAGTGAGGTAGTTTCCCATTGCTTTTCTCACCGAGCCAGCCGCTGCTATTACATATCAGTCTGCCAAGCCCACTGAAATGCAGGCACCAACTGACCCTATGAGCGATATCTTCACACCATTCATAACAGGGACTGGCTGCATAAGCAATGGTATTGCTAGCATCACTCATACCTCAGTCACTTTCATATTGTCAAAACCAAGGATGAGACTGAGACAGGTCAATGAAAGTAACAAATTTGATATAGCCCATACCCAGGGGTAGAAAAAAGTAGAAATAATTCAGCAGCCAGCACCTTTTTATCAGGAGCCAGCACATTTTTTGCAAATAAACAGTACAAAAACCACAGGTTAGACTAGGATTAAGCTATGTATTGTTTTTGAAGTGTGTCCCTAAGTAGTCTAGTGTATCAATTCATATAAGAATGGAATAGAAACAGTTTATATTTTAAGAAATACTAACCCAAATAGTCACCAGTCGCCTTCAAAGTCAGCATCTTTTGAAATTATACTACACGTGCCTGTTTGATTTCCCACCAAAATACCAACGATCAATACATTTTGTTGCATCAAAGTCCTTTATAGATGGTCCATTCAAAGATATCATCATGAGATCACTTAAGTTCTTCACAGTAAGCTTGGTTCGCAGTTTGTGTTTAATTATATTCATTGTACTGAACCCTCGCTCACATGATGAGGTCGATACAGGAATTGTTGCCACTATACTGAGGAGCTTTCCTAAAATCGTAAATCGTCCTTTCATAGTCCGCGATTTTTCAAGTAGATCACTCAGTGGAAGATCTTTCCCGACTATTTTGAACTCGTACCACTCGCTCAGTATGTCTTCTACGTTGTTCTCCTCAATTTGAAGGTGTTTTGAAAAATGAGTGGCAAGAAGCTGTATTTCACTGTTGCCATAATTTTCCAATTGTTTTCCTGAAGGCCAGGAATATGTGTCAAAAACACCAGTGGCACTTTGAATATCTTCATTTTGAAGAAATGTGTATTTAAGGAAGTTAATCCCACTTGCCAAAATACGTTCCCTGTCTGTCGTGAAATTCTTATCCGACACACCTGATAACTGTATTCCATTGAAAACTCCTGAAAGTGTTGTAGCAGAGACAAATTTTTCTTCCATTGGGCCCTTGGTGTTCTGAAGTTGCTGCAATGAATTAATTGCATTATTTACATGCACTCTTATCTGACTTAAAATCAGATCATGCCTCTGAAATAAAAGTGAAAGTCTTTTGAATATACTCAGATAATCATACAAGAAGTGAATTGTGATGACAAATTTGAAGTCCTTGATCTTCTTTAGAAGACCTTTGGCCGTGATTCCTTCTTCACCTTTCCTTTCAGAAATATTCTCTAAATGCACCACTAGGCATTCCCAGTCTTTGACAACTGCATGCAAAGCATTTAATTTGCTTGCTACCCATCTAACTTGGTGTAAGTACTGCAATTTAGATATTTCACACTCCAGTAACTCCGAAATTTTCTTCAGTTCGCGAAGTCGTTTCGGCGAATGTCGATAAAACTTGTATAGTTTCCTGAGTATAGAATCAATTTCATCAATGATTTTAAGTTTCACATTTTTCACTGAGTGAAGAACGGTGAGTTGGAGTTGATATGCAACACAATGAACGTTTACCAAGTTCTCAAGTTTTTCAGATATTTTTGTTACCAAACCATTAGAACACCAATCATACATGGTGCTCCATCAGTTCCTATGCCAATTAGTTTTGTACCTGTGAAGAGACCTCCAAGCCCTAACTGAAGCAATTCTGTTTCCAGAGCTTCCATATAGCCATCACTTGTTGCATCCTCCAATGACACAATAGAAAGAAATGTCTCCTTCACCTTATTTTCTTTTAAAAAAACAAACGTAAAGTATGAGCTCCTCATCATCAGATTTATCTGTTGATCCATCGAGTAAGATACTGACATATGAACTTCCCTTAATTTCACATACCAAATCTTCACGAAGATCTGAGGCAATGTATGAAATAAATTCTCTGCATTGTTTATCGTTCACATACTTCTCAGAATCAGTAACATTCAACTTGCTCAACAATGCAACCAAACTTTCAAAATCAGTGTAGGGTCTGTTATTTTTTGCAATATGGTAAGATGCCATGAACAATGCGTTCATATGCTGTAACATATTAGCATCCATTTTCTTTACACACTTAGCTAAGGGTGCACATTCAGGATTTTTTTTGAAACTTTCAGCCTCCTGACACTTCGAGTGAGGATAGGATTTTTCGTGTTTTTTAAAAGTTCCCAGTTTAAAGGGTCCTGAAAATCCGGATACAACTTTAGAATTTTGGTCGGCAATACTAGGAAATTTACTGCATAATTCACACTTCGCAGTTCCTTCCTCATAGCGCAGCCACAGTAGTAATTCAAGCCACGATTGTTGAAATTTCCGTTTGCCTGACTGAAATTTCGACGTATTTTTAATGTTTGACTTATTGTTTTGAACACCACAAATTTCACTCTGGTCATTGTCGTCCTGAACACTACAATGGGCACTTCCATCAAGTGTTTTCTCACATTTACTCGCTTCTGTATCACTTTGTGTTACATTTTACTTACGAAGAAATCTGAAAGAGTACACTGCTTTTTACTCGCATCAGTCAATTTGTGCGGCTTTGTTCGTTTCATTTTCCCAATTTTCTGAAGTATAACACAGAAACGTAAAACACGTAATAGACTACAATAAATCACCAGAGTTAAATGGCTTATGAGTTCGCGGGCTTCGATGTCTGATGCAACGCTGCCAATTTTCCGCCGCCGCACAGGAATGAAAACAACCGTATTATTTTCTAAAGTGCAAACCGTTCAATACAAATATGCTGTAATTAAATCAATAGTGAAAATAGTGTTCAGTGAAAATACAAGAATTGATAAACCGTCATTCTGTATGTTTTAAATGCAAAGAATGAATTCCACGGGAATTTATCAGCACTGCTTTGACGGCAATAGTTTAGGAACGGCTAGGTTGGCTATTCTAGTTACTTTTGTTCTAGCGCCTGACATTCAGGAGCCGTCATCGGCTGAAATCGCGCATTGTCGTCGTGGCAGGATATTTACATACACCCTTCCCTTTGCTTGACCTTTTCGAAACTAAGGTTTTTAACTTTCCTCGAGCTCAGAGTATTAAGGAGTATTGGGAACATAATTATACTGTAGGCTCACGCTGACAATGCTACTGCGTGCCCAGTTTATTATCACTTCTAATGCTCCTTCGTACACATGCATCACTTCTAACATCCTACACAGAAAATAAGTGGCTAATACTATTAGAAATATTACAAATATTCACATTATCATATCGTTATGGCCAGTGCTGGATTAAGGTGTTTGGGGGCCCTGGGCTATTTAAAAATGTGGGGCCCCTTCTTCGTAACATCACCTAAGACTAGCATACTGAAGTCGTTATAGAACTACTTGCACTTAAAATTAATGAATAGGGAAGTATTGAAATAGACTACTATTTTTCTCTGCTTTTCATGTTAATATTTCATAAGGTCAAAACATATTTTACATTTGTCTCATCATCACTATCTAATCGACATACAAAACAGAACTTACGTTGTTTGGCACCACTAGGATATTTTCTATCCATTTTACAAAAACATTACAGTTGTAACTTACGAATGGTTCAATAATCAGAGGTGAACTGGAAGTTCTCTTCCTGATGCAAAGATATAGTATAGCATCCGAATTCCAGCGTGCTCCGTGCTTCCCCTGTCCCCTCCCGCTCACTTCATAGAGCTCTTCACCCCCTTTCCCCTCTGGACGTACTCGCAAGCTGCCAGATTTAAATTTTCGTCAACAATAACCTTTACAATAACTACAGTGCGTAAGTAGCGAGGATTCGTGCGGTGGTGGTGATTATTGTTTTAAGAGGAAGTACAACTAGGCAACCATCCTCTATATAACACTAATCAGAGGGAAAAATGCAAGGGATCCGACACTTCGAAAAATGAAGATATCGGTCAAGGAAAGATAAGGGCCACGAAGGGAGTGAAAATGAAAGACTCCCTAGCCCTCGCAAACCTAATAGCGTCGGGGTCGGAAAAGACCAAGTGTTGACCAAGGTAGGTCAGATAGGATAGTTGAAAGTGAGGAGCCTGGCACAAGTAAGTGGAAGCAATGCCAGGACTCAGCTGAGGGCCCCGTGGTAGCCAACCCACGCTCCAAAGTTCAGAGCCCCTGGGGTGGATTCGTGCCTCCGGACGGTAATTGATTCTAGCAGTGGTGAAATACTAACGCGGACAACTGATAAGAAGGAAGGAAGAGTGCGTGTTCGATATTTTGCGAGCGTAAATATTCATATACATGCACGGTGGTGGAGCAGCAGGCCTTTTCATACAATTTTAGGTTCGGCCAAGGGCCGGGGCCCCTTGGCACGCGGGGCCCGGGGCTGCAGCCCCTTTAGCTCCCCTCTTAATCCGGTCATGGTTATGGTGGAAGCCCATATAATATTGTAGATGCAGAAGTTACATGTAAATATCACTGCTTGAATGTTTCATCTTAAAATGACGATTCAATTTTCTATAATTAAAGCATGCACAACACATGTTGAGCACACCAAGTTATTCACGACTACTTTAGAATTAAATAATACATTAGCTTCATTAATAATTTCACTCAAGAATTCTCAAAAATGAAATAAATTCCTCGTTTTAACAAACTTCATCTGACTACCGCAAGCTACAGGTTGAGAGAAAGCATATTATTGCACGGCATCTTCGGGAAAGCAAACACTACAAGAAAGGAAAGAAAGTCTAGTCTGTCTATAATTAAAGGATGTACCGGTAGAACATACTGGGCACACGAAGTTATTAATGACTCTTTTATAATTCAATAATACAGATTCTCAAATAATCAAAGGTGAGTGGAACTAGTGACGACACGATGTGTTCGGCTCTATGAGCCGAGTAACAACGAATATAGCCGAGACCACGGTTACTAGACTAGAGTCTAGTAACCGTGGCCGAGACGGCTCCTGAGTGTCAGTCGCTAGACGGAAGTCACGGGAACGAAGGCGGTAATGTGATGTTCGTGGAATTTTAACGTAGTAGTTCTCTGCATTTCTCCATATGTCCCCATGAAAAGCTACTTGTTTGACGGGTTACAACGATGTCTCTCATGATCGCGAGGCAGCTCTCACGCAGAACTGAAACGTCAAGTTCCAAAGTACGAAGCGCCAATTATAGAATTTCAAGACTGCCAAAAGCAGTGAAAATGTTTATTGCAGATATTATAATATATCAGCTACAGTAAACACGAGAAACACCATAAGTTACGAATGGTTACTTTACAAAGTGGTGGGGACGTACATGTAAAGGAACTCCGGATTTCGGAAAATAACTTTTCAAAACCGAATTTCAAAATTCAGGCGCCAGATAAAAAATTTCAGGCGCCATGGCGACTGGGCGCCCGGTATTTTTCGACCCTTGCCCATACCAGAAGACATAGTGCACTGTAAACACTACATCTTGCCAGCAAGGGCATACAGAGGAAGTAATGGGCAAATTGTGACAAAAGCTGCTGGAAAGTTAGGCCTGGATTTGAAAAATTTGTGTTGCCATATCTAGTGATAGCACCAGTATTGTGAAGTCTGAAACTTGTGGTGCAGTCAAAACTGTACAGTCAGAAATGTCACATGCTATTCTCTGTATGTTTCAGCCAAGATACAACCTATAAGAAATGCCTGAAGTACAAAGGTGCAAATTGTGTTATTTTTCAACAAGTCTGGCAAACAAAACTTCAAAGAAGTTCTGAATTCATTTCTTCATCCTTTTGTGAGACACGATTAGAAGAAATATATGGCTCTGTCATGCAATTTCAGGTGGATTTCAAAGAAATAGGCCTAGTTGATGCTTTTTCAGCCATTTCAGGATGGGAGAATACCGGTAGTAAAAAGGTCCTCTCTACTGTACTTGCAACAGTGGGTTTATTTCTATTTTGTTTTGTATTGCAGAAATTTTTTCAGTTACTTTACCTCTCAGCAGAATACTGCCTTGATTATCATACCACTTTAACTCATACCATCAAAACAATATCTGTGTTAGAGAAAAGAGTATCTTGTGAAGAGCATTTTAATTCAATTTTCCATAAGGCTAAGTAAGTAGGCCTACCAGGGGCGTATTCTCCTTGAATGCAAGGCATTCATTGCATGTGTTATGATAATGCAAAGAACTGTCTGAAGTACGAATTTAGGTTGTTTTAAGTCAAATATTAACGATTTCATCTCTCAGAAGTTCAAAAGTTCCGCGCAACTATACTAGTTCCATTGCTTGACTACGTGTGGTGCTGGTGTAGTCTCGTCATCTGTTCCACTCTAGAAAGAATGAGGCAGCAACTGGAGGAGTTAAGGATGTAAGGCATTCAATCTTAAAATTGCATTCGGTGGCAGACATAGTTCTGAAACCCTCCGAATGATGTTGCTGCAATTGAAACTTGGGCGGGCTTTGTCACCCCAGACACGTGCTACCCTCTGCCATCTGTTAGCAACTTGTACAAAGTCGGCATGTCCAAGTTTACAGCGAACGGGACCCACGGATTACTCCCCAGCGAGAACCCAACATAACGGAACTGACCAAGCACTGACTTACCTCCAGTGCTTGAGTTGTGGCTGACTAGTGAGTTCATTCATTGTGTGTTTGCTGATTAGTGAGTTAATTCTGTGTGTGCTGTTCCTGTGCTATTCGTCATTTTTGGTGTTTTATTATATTTTGTACATATGTGGTATTAACAATGGATGAGTCTAAAACTGATATAATTGTGAATCTGTTTGACAAGCCATTTACTGACCATTCATTTGATGAAAAAATGTAAATAGTTAAAGCCAGGGAGACCTCTCCCTTCCCACGCAAATTTAAATACAAAAAACAAGAATTGTGTTCGCACGTTCAGTCCAGAAACTTACAGTAAACCTGTTTGTCTCTGCGGCTCTGAGTCACTAAACAAATTATTCTGTTGGCCTTGCTTATTATTTGTTGCTGAAAATTCCCCTTGGAACATGGCAACATGGATGTGCAGATTTTCACACTGCTATTGCAAGGCATGAGAAATCAGATTGTCATATCCATGCATGGATATCCTTTGGTACCTTTGGTAAAACTAGGATAGTTTTGCAGTTGGATAAGCAGAAGCAGGAAAATGTGCTAAGGCACAACAAAGGCGTTAAGAAAAATAGGTTAATTCTGAAACGGCTGACTGCGGTGACATGCTTTTTGAAGAAGCAAGAGTTACCATTTGTTGGGCACAATGAGGCTAGTGAATTCAACAACAGAGGGAATTACACATAGAATTAATTACATTGTTAGCCAAGTTTCATGAAAAATTAGACAGCCATTTCACAACAGCAAGTGTATTTACAGGACTTTCTCCACTCATTCAGAACAATTTAATTCAAAGCATCTGCACCGTAATGACCTCTGAAATAAAGATTCAGGTTGGGGAAGCTAAATTTGTAGGAATTATGATCAATGAGACTTCTGATGTTTCGAACTATTCACAGTTATCTATTGTCCTTGGATAAGTTCATAATAGTGATGTTGTTGAAAGATTTGTTGGTTTCTATAATGTGAGTTCCGATAGGACAGCGAATGCATTGGTGAGGCTTGCGATTGAGTGTCTGGATAATTTTGACTGCCGCAAAAAATTAGTTGCGCAGACTTTCGATGGAGCGGTGGTGCTTGCAGGCCAGCTGAATGGTGTGCAAGCTAAATTAAAAGAAGTAGTTCCTGAGTCTGTATTCACCCACTGCTATGCTCACAAGCTTAATTTAGTCCTCTCTCAAGCCGTGTCATGCATAAAAGAATGTTTTATATTCTTCGCAACGATGAGTGGCTTTGCAACATTTTTTAGCAATTCTTCTAAGAGAACTAATCTGTTGGACATTATCCTTAAGAAAAGGTTTCCTAAACTAGCTCCAACAAGGTGGAACTATTCTAGCCGTTTAGTACAGACCATCGCGGAATATCGTGCTCCTCTTCAAGAGCTTTACGAAATTATTTTGGAGGAACCTGGGAATTGGGAAAAAATACAATTAATGAGGCAAGCGAGTTTCTCATGAAGTTAATACAATTTCAGTTCAATTTTCTTCTGAACGTTTTTAATGAAATATTTTCATTGACTGATGTTACATATACCATCCTTCAATCTAAGACCCTAGACATTGCATATTGCACCAGAGAAGTGAATTCTTTAGAAACTAAAGTATATATAATGCAAAACAGTGGATTTGCTAACATCTGGGACAGAACAGAAGAGAAATTTGATCCACCAAGGAAGAGAAGAAAGGAAGAAACTTCATTTTCGGTTAAAGATGAGTATAGGAGGGTTTACCTGGAAATACATGGTATTATTCTAGCACAGTTAAATTATCATTTGTGTTCATTAGGAGATATATCCTTCATTGAAATGCTTGATTGTAAATTTTCACCTTTTTCTGGCAATTTTCCTGAAGAGCAATTCAGTAAATTGATTGAAGTTTATGGAAAATATTTTGATATAGTACGACTTAAATCCAAATTGACGACAATGTTCACTTCTGAACACTTCAAAGATAAGACTGTGACTCAAATCTAAAAATTTCTTTTGACCAGTGGTCTCCACAGCGGTCTTCCCAAGCTTTATAAGTTGTGCACAATGATTACAACTATTCCTGCTACATCATCATCTGTAGAACGCTCTTTCTCAGCACTAAAGCAAATAAAATCTTTCGTCCACAATTCTCAAAGTCAAAGTCGTCTCTCTGCATTGGAAATGATGTCTATAGAGAAGGATCTTCTAGTTGAGATGAAAACTCGTGAGGACCTCAACAGTGATGTCACCAAGGAATTCTGCAAAAAGAATCGCAGGGTCGAGTTCACCTACATGTAATTAGAGTAAATAGAATTGAAATTTACTTATACATTGTGTTACTGCATGGTTACTAGTTGCATGCCTCGGTGGAGATTCCAGGATACGCCACTGAGGCCTACCTACTAAACTGCTGCAGGAATTGGGTAGAGTACTGGCCTTCTGACCTCAAGTTGGTGAGTTCGATCTGGCTCAGCCCGGTGTTGTTTGAAGGCGCTCAAATACGTCAGTAGATTTACTGGCAAGTAAAGGAACTCCTGCGGGACAACATTTCGGCATCTCCGAAAACCGTAGTTAGTGGGACGTAAAACCAATAATATTATTATTTAGCCTGATTTTATAGACGTTGTCACTTCGAAATCTTTCGAAAACGTCAATGACTACTGATCAGTTTGCGCCATTGAACTATAGGTAATACCTACAGTTAAATGGTTGGCGCCAGCAAAGGGTATATGGCATATACTATGTGCGCAAGGTTCGAATTCTGAGGGCGTGTCCCCCTCTTAGGCGTTCGTGACAGCCAACATATACATGTTAAATCGACTACAAAACTGGACTGATTTTCGTTTGTTTTTTTTACATTCAGACATTATTCTGTCTTTTTTGACCAATTATAATGGTTTAAGTAATACTTTTTTTAACGTTTTCTTAGATTACCTGAATGCAAGAAGTTTAGACAATATTTGGTCTTTTTAGATTTAGGAGGACTCCACTATTCCAGGGTTGGCTCTACTTCTGTTTGTAAACAACGCTCAATATATTCTGACTTATTCTGTGTGCCTCTGAATTTAATTTTAACCAGAAAACTGAGGGGATAAATAACCCGTGTTGTCGCTGTTAGAAGTATGACGTTCTTTCTTCTCAGTTATTTGAAAGGCATTGGTGGTTTTTATTTGTATTGTCATCACTCCTTGTACGCGATTAACCCATATGTATATAAGATAAGGATTGTTTTTTTAACAAAACGTGTTCTGCTGAGGTGTTTTGATCATATTTCGAAACGTTTCTCTACCTTGTGTTGTGTAATAATTTTGTTCATGTGCTGGTAATTAGTTTATTTCTTTGTCAGAGGATTCTTGAATAGTTTGTAGAGTTTTCGTTCCCTCTCTCTCTCTCAGTTTTTTTTAAATATGCCTTCGAAGATCGTTTTATATCCTAAACATTTACATAGATTTTTCCATTCTGCAAGGCATTGATCAAGGACTTTTATTTGACCCAGTGGGAGTAAGTAACTTATCCTTATTCCTAACCGCATAATGGTGTACCGGTACGATTAACATATGTGCGTGAGGGAACCTAAAGCTTTTCATTGCGACCTTTATAGCGACGCTATGCTATATTGAACAATATGCATTTATGTTAAAAATGTGCATTTGTACGGAATTGTTTGTGCTTCATATTAATTACTTTCGAGCAAGTTGTAGGCCTACATTTCTCATTGATAGCTGAGTAAGCAGAACATCTATTACAGGAATTGTCTGGTGAAGTACCATGGCTAAATGGTTAGCGTGCTGGCCTTTGGTCACAGGGATTCCGGGTTCGATTCCCGGCAGGGTCGGGAATTTTAACCATAATTGGTTAATTTCGCTGACACGGGGGCGGGGTGTATCTGACGCGCAGGTCGCCTACGGGTGTCAAATACAAAGACCTGTCCTCGGACACTCCCGGCACTAAAATCCATATGCCATTGCATTTCAACAGGAGATAAAGTATTTTATCTCTAGAAAGGAATGATAATGTGCTGGTAGGTGGTGTCATGACTTGGAGTAAAGTAAATAATATCTATTGCTAACATAATTGCAGCAGGTTGGAAGAACTAAATTCTTCAGATTTGTGCCTGTATTGAGAATAGCTTTGAAATCGATTATGCCCTCTAGTTATTGTGGCAAGGAGGTGGGCGAGTTACCTCCAGCTCTAGTGCATGACATGGATATTTCAGGGAAAGAAAATACAGTATATTTAATATATATAAGGAAGGAGAAGAAGCACTTTCCGACTTATAAAACCATATTAGGATCCAGTCAACCTTTGATTTTCTGTCTGTACCCGTGCTTCACTGCGGAATTCTACATTGTATACAGAATTCTAGGTTAGGTAGTGTACACATTGTGAGCAAGATTGTATTAAATTGCATAGCTCTTAACTTTACTCTAGAAACACGGTGGGGAAGTCGCCAAACGTCTTTTCTCATATGAAGACTGGGTTAGGGAATTTTCATTGTAATGGTAAGCCCTCTTGCCTACCATCAGTCACAATCAGGTTTGGGACTTTTTATTATAATGGGAGACACTCACTCTCCACTTGCCTTTTTACATACTCAGAAATACTGTCTTAGTGGCTTTCCCAACTGAAATGAACATTGGTCATTACAATGATATCAGTAGGAATGGCGCGATTAAAAGCAAGGGTTTTGTATGAAATACTCGATTCAAATAAAAAACCACACATTTTCTCACTTTTAACGAACAGTATTACGCTGCACATTACAAATCTCATGTTATGGTCCGTATTGAAATGTACTTAAAGTCAAATAATAATACTAGATTATAAATTCCACCTGTTCAATACATAAGAGTTTTTTATTTAAATTTAAGAAATAGTTCTTAACATATTACATATAGGGACATGTTTAACCCATAATGAGGGCATCATCAGCCTAAAAATCTCATACCTGAAAGAAAGATAGATCAGGATCCTGATTGTTCTTATACCTAAATAAGAGGATACTGTTTTCGGTACAAATGTGTATAAAATGACTAGCAAGTATAATATACGGTAGTAGTTATAAGTACTCTTATGATAAAGTCTTATAATCAATCCTTATTGTAGATCTTTGCAAATGTCTCGTTTTTTAAATGTGGTAACAAGTGGTTAGTTAGAAGTTCAACAATAATACGTTAATTGCTGCACTGAAATAAAATTTGGTAAATATGGTGCCTTATTCTGGAGATGGCATAAGGAGCTTATAATAGCATAATCATTTAGGAAAAAAGTCACTCTTAGTGGTAGTAACATGTTAATTTTTTATATATATATATATAGAAAAAGATAATACGACAAACTTCTGGAAGCACTTAGGAGCGAGGACAAGTACTCGTCAGAAATGTATCTATTTTTATAATTAGCTGGTAGACGTGGTTGTAGCTTCTTGTATTAAAAGTCGAAAGGAAAATGTGTGAGGTTGAGTAGAGCTTGTGGTGTTATGTCTCTTGTAGCTTTTTGTATTAAAAGTCGAAAGGAAACTATACGAGGTTGTGTAGAGCTTGTCGTGTTATGTCCCTTCGACAGTTGTGATGTTAATTTGGTTAAATATGAGGTGAGTTGAAGAAAATATGTTGTGTGTGAATTTCATTTATCTTTTCAACCAGTACCTAGGCTCCGAGATGACAACCGATGGTGACTCATCACTAGACATAATAGATCGCATCAGGGCTGTGTGGTTTAAATGGTGTCATGTTATAGGTGTCCTGTGTAATATCACATTATGCTTCAGATCAAAGATTTATCATATATATCCATCCAGTGGTGCTCTGTGGAGCCGAATGTTGCCCTGTGACGAAGCGCGATGAGCAGATGCTGCACACTATATGGGGATGCTTTGATGTTCGTTGGGAGTATTGTGGCTGAACCATGTTAAGAACAAAGATGTCCAGAATACTCCCAATACCAGACAAGTTGAGAGAACCCAGGCTTCATTGATTTGACCACATGGCAATTGCTGACCTGGATTCGATCACAAAGAGGGCCTTGCATTCGGCCTACACAAATGATAACTCCAAGGACAGCCCAGGAAGCAGTGGATGGATGTACCACCTGTGGGAACATAGTGTCCACATTCTGGAAAGTCAGAGAAATAGACAAAAAATCTGGAAAGTCGGGGATATTTTTAGGCTCCAGCCTGTTGTAACCCAGGCTTTTGTAGCATTTTTTTTTTCCAGGTATTTTTTCACAAGAAGTGCACAACAATCCTGCAATTTTTGTTGTGCCCTTGTGTCATTTCTTTCAACCATTTTTATATTATTCTTTTTTATTTCAGTTCTAGGATGCTTTCTTGAAACTCATGACAATGGCTAACAAGCAGTGTACATTTAATAGACTAAACTTTGGCTAGACAGTGAAGTGTTTCCCAAACTGAGTGGTTGGTTGGACATATTAGTAAATGATGCAACTTCAGCATATTGTGAAGTGTGTTGTAAATCATCCAAGTTTAGTAATATGAGTAAACAAGCAGCAACTTCTCATACTAAAGGACCAACTATATAAAGTACATAAAAGCTAAGTCTTCCCAGCCAACAATTTCTTTCTTTCCAAAGAGTACCTCTACACCATCTCCACTTGAAGATACAGAGCCAAAGTTACAAAGGAATTAACAGTATCAGGAACAAGTCAAACAAGTTTGAAGACCTTCAGTGCGAATGAAGATGATGTCACATTGGCTGAAGCCATATGGGCTCTCCAGGTTGTCACTGGAAAGATGTCTCTCAACTCTTGCGATGAAACCCCTGAAGCATTCAAAATAATGTTCCCAGACAGTAAAATTGCTTAAAACTTTACTATGGGCAAGACTATGGCTTCCTATGTTATAAATAATGGATTAGCCCCATATTTTAATGAAAGTTTGCAAAATGACTTAAAACGGTGCTCTGACTACATTGTTTGTTTTGATGAATCGTTTAACAAATTCGTCCAAAGAGGACAAATAGACTTGTAAGGTTTAGGGATGTAAATCTTCAAAAAGTTGCAACAAGGTATTGGAATAGTGTAAGGGCAACTGCGGATCACTTATTGGTTGGGTCTGTACATGGACTCTCCATCATCATCATAATCATCATCATCATCATCATCATCATCATCATCATCATAATCATCGATTTTCTACTCCAGCAAACCGGGTGTGGGTGTTTACGAGCCTCTTCCAGTTCATCTTGTCCTCTACAGCTTTTGTTCTACCTTTTGCTGCAAATTTACATCACGTTTGGCAAGGTCTTTGAAAATTTGCTTTTCCCAACTATCACGAGGCCTCTCTCTGGGCCTCTTACCAACAACATTCCTTTAATAGTATGTTCATGGAGTCCTAATTGGAGCCATCCTTCTCATATGTCCATATCATCGTAATATGCTTAATTCTAAGGTTTCCAACAGGTTCCTGTTCAATCCAAGTTGTCGCCGAATACTTTCATTCCTTATTTTGTCTCTCCTTGTCTTTTGGAGACATGACCGAAGGAATTACATTTCAGTGGCCTGTAGGTAACTTTGTGCAGATTTAGTCAACGTTGCTGCTTCCAGTCCGTATGTTAGAATTGGTACAAGATATGTTTTGTACAGCGTGAGCTTGCAAGCATGGGGAAATGAGTCATCCCAAAGTAATTGATGAACGGAATGGTAGAATTTTGATGCAGCTTGTATTCTATTGCCAATTTCTTGATTTGTGGTATTGTCAGAAGAAACAAAGCTCCCTAAGTATTTGAAGTTATTGATAATGTCTGCTTCATCATTTTGCACTCGCAATGGACTGCTTCAGGATTTCGACTCATCACTAAACCGACGGTTTTAGTTCGGTTGATGATCATTCCCATTCTTTCAAATTCTTCTTGCCAAAGATCTAGTTTAGCTTGAACTTCTGCTTCTGTCTCACCCCATAGCATAACATCATCAGCAAATACAAGTGCATTTGTTGTTTGATCCTTCATTTTCACTGCTTTTGTTACCTCATCCATTACAGTAATGAAGAGAAGTGGTGATGGACAACTTCCTTGTTGGACTCTGCTCTTGGTTTTAAAACAGTTTGACCTGCCTCCTTGAATTTGCACACAGCACTTTGTCTCTCCCTACCTTTAGGAAATATTTTGCAAGTCTCAATGGATGGGCTGAATGTTAACCTCAGTTTTATTTAAAAACTTGAAAATCATTTGCAAGTGCTAAACCCTGAGGGCAAATCTCTTCTTGATATAGGCATATGCATTTTGCATACAGTGAATGGAGCCATAAAAACTGGGATCTCTGGGATCTCCAAAATTGACTGGGACCTTTCTCATTTTTCAGGTCTCTGTACAGTCTTTTTAAAGATAGCACTGCTTGATGTGCTAAATATACATATATAACAACAAGCACCCCATTTCCTTACAAGTTCACTGCAATAAGATGGTTGGAAAATGAACGCTGTGTTGATCAAGCACTTAAAATATATGATCACATTGACAAATTTGTGAAAGAGTACACTGAAAAAAAAATAAAAAATAAAAACCTTCAATACCTTAGAGAAGCTGTGAAGAATCCACTACTCAAATTAAGTGCTTTTAGAAGTATTTTGTCAGATGTTGAATCTTTCCTCAGAAGATTTCAGAGTCAGAAACCTATGGTGCCTATGACTGATTTGTCTTCAAATTTGAAAATTGTTTTGAATATAGACCTAGACTAATAGGAATTCATTACATTCACCTAGAATAGAGTCCGATTCATTGGCTGAACGGTCAACGTACTGGCCTTTGGTTCAGAGGGTCCCGGGTTCGATTCCCGGCCGGGTCGGGGATTTTAACCTTCATTGGTTAATTCCAGTGGCCCAGGGGCTGGGTGTTTGTGCTGTCCCCAACATCCCTGCAACTCACACGCCACACATAACACTATCCTCTACCACAATAACACGCACTTACCTACATATGGCAGATGCCGCCCACCCTCATTGGAGGGTCTGCCTTACAAGGGCTGCACTCGGCTAGTAATAGCCACACGAAATTATTATTATTATTATTATTATTATTATTATTATTATTATTATTATTATTATTATTACCTAAAATAGAAACACAAGTTAATTGCTTTTGATCTCAAGAGTGTTTTAAATCCACATGAAATAGTATTAGATTGCTGTGGTATATTTTTATTTTCATATTTGAATTACTCCATTAATAAGTTAGTTGTACTGGTACTTTGTTCCTGGGAAATGATAAGATAAAGGTAGATGTTATGCCTACATGTTACCTTTAATCAGTTTGTTTATATATAAAGTGCCATCAACGTAGGCCTAATTGTTTTTCCATAAATAATTGAAAAAAAGGAAGTGGAGAGAGAATTAGGCCAGCTGTGGGAATGGTAGAGGCTGGAATTTCCTTTTTTGTTCTTTGTAAAAGATGTTGTTTGGCAAATTAACTTGTCACTCAGTTTTCGTGAGTCAGGGAAATTTTTCTTAGTAGGGCAGGGAAAGTCAGGGAAACTTGAGAGAACATTTCTGTGGACACTATGAGGAAGATATGCGAGCAGTAGGAGTCCACCTCTCCAAAGCAGCAGACCACCTGTGATAGGGGATGGGGTGTCTTCTGATGGAATATAACAATAATAATAATAATAATAATAATAATAATAATAATAATAATAATAATAATAATAATAATAATAATAGTAATAATAATAATAATAACAATAATAATACAGTAGAGTCTCGATTATCCGACCTAAATGGGACTTGGAGTATGTCGGATTACCGAAAATGTCGGATAATACAGAACAACTTTGAAAATGAACTGAAACAAACAGGAAGGCTGTACTCCAGTACTAAAACAATGGTATGTTTTATGGTACTCTATTTATTGAATTATCAGTTCAATTGTACAGTACATGCAGTATTGAATGAAAGCATTCTAAATGTCTTACGTAAAGAAACTTGTCAACAATGTCTGCTTGCCTGCTGATCCACGTTTTCTTGCTGTGAGATCCCGCAATTGACGCAAAAACCAGCACCTCTGTTGCGCTTGCTTCCGGCTGTTGTTCAACGTAGGTTAATGCCATTTCCAATGCACTTAATCCTTCACTGTGAGTCATCGTTTTCTCCTCTTGTTCTGCAATGCCTCGTTCTTCTTCATCATCATCCTCATTCCCATTAGCATGCACAAAATCAATAATATCAGGGTCACTTAGTTCAAACAGCTGATCTTGTGCACACCACTTACATCTTCAGTCGTAGCATCCTCACAGCCAGGAATGCAATTCAGTAGCGGCACAATATTTTCCATTATTTCTTGTACCACCTCCTTTCGATGTTCATCCTCACTCAACAATTTGTTCCAAGACTTTGCTAATGTTGTTGTTTCAACTTCTTTCAAAGACTGTGCTATCCAGTATGCCACATCTTTCATATTGATTCGTTTTAACTTTTCTATCATGTCGTTGCCATTGTCTATTTCCTCTATCAGGGATGAAAGGAGTTTCTGCCGATATTTCCTCTTCAATGTTACCAGCACACCTTGGTCCATTGGCTGGCATAATGACGTCACGTTAGTAGGGAGGAACATGACTTTGATGTCACCACTTCTAAGCTCTTCATTTGGGTGTGATGGGGCGTTGTCTAGTAGAAGAAGCGCTTTTCTTGGAAGATTGTTCGAAGCAAGAAATTTTTCTACATCTGGAACAAACTGTGTAAAAAAAAAACATTCTTTAAAGATGTCAGCAGACATCCAGGCAGCCTTCTGATTCGTGTAATGGACTGGAAGAGCATTAACAGACATGTTTTTAAAAGCCCTAGGCTTCTTTGCTTTACCGATCATAAGCAATTTTGCTTTTAAGTTCCCAGTAACATTACTACAGGCAAGAACAGTAACTCTTTTCTTACTACGCTAGCCAGGTGCAGACGTCTCGGCTTGGGCTGCGAGAGTTTTTGATGGCAGCATCTTGAAATTTAACCCAGTCTCATCACAATTAAAAATCTGATCACCGGTTAATCCTCCAGCAAGACTTATTTCTTGAAATTCCTTTTTAAATTTCACAACCTCATCGGATTTAGCTGACAGTTTTTCTCCACAGATATTAAGCTGCCAAATGCCATACCGTTTCTTCCACCGATCAAGCCACCCCGCACTGGCAGTAAAATTAGGGTCCCCTTTATTAAACTCCTTCTGGAAATACACCGCCTTTTCTTGCAGATTGGGGCCAGATATTGGCAGGCCCTTTTCCCAGTGTTGAGTGAACCAAAGAAGCGCTTCACTTACTTTTTTGTACTCACATTTTTTCATTGTTTTTCTAATTTTCATTGCATCCCTTGTTGCTCTGGTAGAGCACCACTTTTCAATTTCTTCCCTTTTTTCCAGTCTCCCACTGAAACACGTCCAACACCATAATCTGAAGCCACGTTTGAAGAGTTTCCCCTTTGTCCAGTCTCTTTAATGCACTCAACTTGTCTTCCATAGAAACAATCACTTTCTTCCGTTTACTTGCCATACTCACAGAGGATATGAAAACTATAACATCCGCACCCAACCAATACTACAATGAACAATGGCTGAAGACTCGCTGCACCTGTCCTTGAGAGAAAACCCGGTCCTACCGCCAGCGGTCAGGCCAGTGCTTGACCCACGGTCGCACCCTCCACACCGGGTGTCCCTGAATTTAGTCTCCACCAAAAGTTCAAATTAAGTCTACCAGTGTCAGATAACACGGAATGTCGGATAAGCGAAGGTCGGATGAGCGGGACTCTACTGTAATAATAATAATAATAATAATAATAATAATAATAATAATAATAATAATAATAATAATAATAATAATAAGAAGAAGAAGAAGAAGAAGAAGAAGAAGAAGAAGAAGAAGAAGAAGAAACAAAATCTTCATAGTTCATAGGAATGATGATCAAGAGGTCCTAAACCCCTGTGCACAATGCAACAACAACTCTTTGTGGTTTCTTCAATACTGTATTTCTTTCAGTTATGCCCTTGCCCAAGAGTTTAGGTCTTAATAATATCGTAGGCATGGCTGGAGTGCTGATGGGAAATAAGGGTTCCCTTCCACCCACATTGCTCCTGTCTGATATACACGTTAGTGCTGACTTCTGTAATCAGTTGAAAGAACGTGTTCACGAACTGAAGAAAACGATTAGTAAAAGGATTCAAGCTGGAAGTTGTTTCTATCATAGTGTAAGAAACAGGTTATGGGACAAAGATGTGCCAATGGATGCAAAGGATACTATGTACAAGATGTATTACGTACCCATAACAAGTTACGGAGCAGAACGGACCAAAAACATGAAATTCATAACCATTAACAATATCAATATTCTAAATATATGCAAAACAAGATAGCAGGGTAATGGAGACTTCTACTCAGAGGAATTCAGAGTTATTCACAGCGGAGGAGAAGTATCTGGATTGAACGGAGTAGCACTAATCATAAGTGCAAAGTTCTCATTTAATGTAATAAACACTTATCACATCAGTGACAGGCTGTTGATGATAGAGATGAGTAGTCGACCTACAGACTTAGTTGTCATCCAGGCAAGAACATCCAGGCCTATTGAACTGAGAATAATATATAAGTAATAATAATAACAACGTTTCCACCTTTTCAATACTAAAATATATTCACAAAATTAGTATTGAAAAGGTGGAAACGTTTACGTTGTTATTATTATTACTTATATATTGATATTGTTCCTTCTAATCACATTTCTTTTAGCTCTTCTAATTTTTCCACTCTCAGGCCTCGTTCAATCTTAAAACACACACTGGTCTGAGAAATCTTAACAAATTACATGAAACGTATTGATGAACACTTAATGGTGTTGATACTGTGGTTGCATAATGATTACAGGACAAAAAATATTGAATAAAATAAGTACATATACTAAATTCACTTTGAATAATTAAAACGTTCGTCTAAAAGTAATTGTGTCACATATTTTAGAAATAATCCATGTCTGACACCAAAATGGATCAAGCTTTTTATAAAAAATGAGATATCATAATCAAGGAGGAAAACATGGTCACAATAATCACATCAGAAATTACGATAATAGGAATTTATATTCTGCCAAATACACCTATAGAAAACATAATGGATAAAATATCTATAGCCATAGAACAAACGAAAGCAGAAAGGAATGTAATACTTGCTGGAGATTTTAACTGCAGGATAGACAAAGAAAATACCAAAACTTGCATTCTTCTCGAGACACTAGAAGAAGAAGGCTTCAGAATAGCGAACAGAAAAGAGACACCAACCTACTTTGCACAGAACGGTCATAGTGCCATCGACCTAGTATTTTTTAGAGGTGTACAACTACAGTTATGTAAACAAGAAGGCCTATGGAACTCATCGGCAGCACCAATAAGGTAACTCATACCTATAATGACATGCCTACGCATGGAAATCCAACAAAAGAGGGAGGAAGCATAAAGACCAAGTATATATACCAAGAAAATACAGCGGGAAACAATAGAAGAAAACAAGGAAAACATTGGGAAAACGAGAAACCTAATAGAAGAAGAAAGACTAGATGAAGCCAACAAAGTAATAATGAAAGCTATAATAGTAAAGGAAAGAAGACACGCACAAGCCTGGTTTGACCAAGAATGTTACAAGGAAAGAAAAGCAACTCTAAAGGCCCTGAATGCAACAAAATTGTACAGACGCCCAGAAGACCTAACAACATATGCTGAAAAAAAGGAAAAAGTATAAAGAACTAATAAAAAAGAAGAATATACAGAGAAACAAGGAAGAAAACAAGCCCAGGAAGCAAAATCAGACCCATACATAGCGCTGAAAAGGACGTCAATCGCAACAGGAGAAATTCATATGCAGAACTGGGAACATCATTTCTCGAACATACTGAATAAGGAAGGGCTGAAACAAGCATATGACATAGAAACAGCAGAACCCACACATGCTCTGGACCCAATAACAATGTATGAAATTAGGAAAGCAATACAAGGAGGCAGAAACAAGAAATCCGCAGGACCAGACAAAATTTGCATGGAACACTTAAAAGACTCACTCGGCGAGATGGAAAAATTGTGGAAAGACTTAAGAACAAATGTATACAGACTGGGAAAATACCAGAGGGATGGAACACAGCGACTCTAAAGATACTTTTCAAAGGAAAGGGAGCAGAACATCACTAGACTCATTTAGAGGAGTAGCACTAGAAAACGCATCCTTTAAAGTTTTCACGAAGATACTAAATGAAAGATTACTAGAAGCCTTCAATGGGCACATTCCAGAAAATCAATTCGGTTTTATGAAAGGCAGAAGCACGGTCCAGGCAGTGAAATACTTAATAAATCAGGTAGAAGAAGCCTTGGAACACAAAGGAGGGAAATATCACGCAGTCTTTGTTGACTTCCAGAAGGCGTTCAACTCAATCAACATGCGGAAGCTAATCGAGAAAATGAAATGGACAATCGGCGAAAGAGACCTACTAGTGAGAATAATTGAAGCATGTCTACAGAGGAACATAATCCGAATAAACAAAAATGTAGAAATTTCTGAAGACATAATACAAACGGAGTTATGCAAGGGGATCCCATGAGTCCCACACTTTTCAACATTTACGCAGCAGATGTGAACCACATAGTAGAGGAAGGATCAAAAGCAGAGCTGATCCTATACGCAGACAACATGGTGATCGGAGCGAAAGAAAAGGAGGATGTGCTAAGAGCAGTCCGCAAACTAGAGACCTGGGCGGAGGAAAACAGCCTACAGATAAATGAAGAAAAGACAGTACAAATGACCTTCAGAAAAGGTGGAAAATCAACTCCCAAAGACAACATAACATTACACCAAAGGCCATTACAAAAGGTACGAAATTCAAATATTTGGGAATAACACTACAGACAACGGCGGCATCCTTTGGTATACATATTCAAGAAAGAATGGCAGCAGTAATTAGAGCCTCATACAGTATTCAAAACATATCATACCTATCAATTAGCACGGCGATGAGACTTTTCAAGACGACAGTAGTGCCAGTGATAACATATGGAATTGAGATCGTGTGGGAAAAGCTGAAGACCGGAGACCTGATGAGAATAGAAAAAATAAAGGCAATGTTCATGAAGAGGATTACCCGAGTTGGAAAGACAGCGCCATCCTGGATGGTATACGAAATGATGCGGGAGACGTATTTCATAGAAGACATACGATCACAATTCTACCTACAATCAACGGAAGCAAGCAGGGCACTAGTAAACATCAGGGAAAAGAAGAAAAGTGAAATTGACCTCGACTTCTACGCTTCACCGGTGATGACGGACAATAGATGGATTAGAGAGTGCAACACGTAGCACCATATCATAACACAACTTTCCATATACGGGTTTCACCACAAGATATGCGTAAACAAGAAGTTCCATGAGCCAGACGAAGATTGTAAGTGTACTGTACTTTGTGTGGACAGAAGTGTAGTAGATATCACATCATAACATGCACGAAAAGAACCAGGACAATTACAGACTATAGCAAAGACTGAAATGTGAAATTTAATTATATGCAAACTTGAGTGTACATTTCTCTATTAATTAATTATTAATTAATATTTCTACTTTAGGGATAGCATCATGGTACAATACAAAACATCTAAATTTATACACAATAAAAAAAAAAGAGCATTATAGATTTGAGAGTACTAAGTCTATTAAGAATTGCAAGGAATTTTGTGATCTGACAAAAGATTTAAACATGCACTCGGACCAGAAGATGGTGTCATTTGGTGTCAAAAATATGTTCCCTAATATTCCGGTATCAAAAATGATGAGACTAGTAAAGAACAATCCATTCAAATACGGTTAATTAAATGGACAAGAGGTAGAGGATTTTATTAATATTTTAGAGTTCGTTACTGCTAATAATTATTTCGCCTTTAATGGTCAAATTTATAAACAGGAAGGTCTTCCCATGGGCCTTTGGGGATTATGGCGGAAATTTAGATGGATTTTCTTGAAAATCAGTAACATCAAAGGGATAATATTTTGGTTGAGATACGTGGATGACACGTTCACAATAATTGATCACAGCATTACTAATGGGGAGGAGGTATTGCAACATATACATTTACATTACATTATCATTATAGACTTTTATGCCTTTCTGCATTCAGTCTGCAAGCCTCTGTGAATTTACTAAATTAAATAAAATGGATTCACAGATTAAATTTTCTTTTGAAAGTTAGAATAATAAGGTGTTAAATTTTCTTGATATTACAGTCATTAATGACTCAAATAAACTTAGATATAAAGTATTTAGAAATCGCACTCAGACAGTGAATGCAATCGGACAAGATTCCATGCACCCGGAAGCGCATGGATCGAAAGAACGAATTGGATACAATTTATTTAATAGCAAAAAGAAACGGTTTCAACAGTTAGTTTCTAGACAAAATTATTAGGAAAGTCGAGAAGAAATCATTCTTGATGTTAACTAATAATATTAAAAAGAAAGAAGACATTTATGCCCTTTTTACACACAGTCATTGCAAAATCTATGAAATCACAAATATAAAAAAAAAAAAAAAAAAAAAAAAAACTTAAACCGAGCTCGATAGCTGCAGTCGCTTAAGTGCGGCCAGTATCCAGTATTCGGGAGATAGTAGGTTCGAACACCACTGTTGGCAACCCTGAAGATGGTTTTCCGTGGTTTCCCATTTTCACACCAGGCAAATGCTGGGGCTGTACCTTAATTAAGGCCACGGCCGCTTCCTTCCCACTCCTAGACCTTTCCTCTCCCATCGTCGCCATAAGACCTATCTGTGTCGGTGCGACGTAAAACAAATAGCAAAAAAAAAAACTTTAAAATGTGAGTTTCTTTCAATACATCAAACAATAATGCTAATCTTTTTATAATCAGCACACTATTAACAGGGTCAGTAATAAATTTCAGAGATCCATAGTTTATTAATTTGAGTCTGAACAATGTCCCGCAATATATGTAGGACAATTTTTCCATCATATATAAGGAACATGTTCATGCATCGAAATAAAGCAGATTCCTGGCAGTGGGTGCTCACATGGTGGATACTAATCATACATTTACATATATAAAGCAAGACCTTCAAATTCTCCAAATAAGTAACAAGGGCTTTCTATTCTCTTTGGTTCGTTACGGACCCCTGAGGATCACGAGTGACTTGTTCGGCATGTCTTCTTTCTTCTCAATACCTGTTCATTCTTTCACTCCTCCTCTTTCTCTCTGCTTCCGTGATCTGAATCTGGATCCTGGTGTCTGTCCATCTGTGACCTTCCACGAGCTTTTTGTATTTGGACCTACCCTGTACTGTCATCAGTGGATATTTTTCCTTTATGCCAATAGTCTCCCAATCTTCTCTGACTTTCTTCATCCACCTATTTCCAGTTAAGCAGGTTGCATTCCATATCTTCTTCGTCAGCCTACTGTCATCCATCCTCATTAGATGTCCAACAAATCCTAACCTTCTCTTTCTTATCACACTTGAGATTGGTTCTATACTCTCATATAGCTCCTGCCTTGATCTGTGTACCCAGATTTCACCTTGCTTTTTGGTGCCCCATACATATCTCAAGATTCTTTTTCCTCCTTCTCCAATTGTATGCATGCTCTCTTGTCCAATGTCAGCGTCTTAGTTGCATATAATGCAGCATTCCTGATGGTTATCATGTAATGTCGCAGTTTGGAATTCCTCGAGAGGTTCTTCTTTCCATATGTAGTCATGGCTGCATATCGTAGTTTCAGCAGTTGTTGAGCTCTGTCTGTGGTACTTTAGTTGCTTTGTACTTTACCCGTGATGTTCTCATCTAGGTACTGGAAGCTGTCGACTCTCTCTACCACTTGGCCTTTTACATTCCAATCGGTTTTCGTATTCACTACCTTCATCTTGTTATAGGCTATTTTTAGACCAACCTTTGCTGCAGTCTCGGCTAGATTTGCTAGTGCCAACTTTGCGTCTTCTTTCTTCTCATGTAACAATAAACAAGGGCAATCTATTGAAAATTTTTGAAAATATTGATTAGAAATATAACCTGCACATTATCTGAGTGAAGTCTCGGAGGAAGTTGCTTGTTGTTTTAGGGCTTGTTGTTTTAAGGGGCCTAATATCGAAGGTCATCGGCCCGCGGAGGAAGTTAACATATTTATCGAAGAGATAATCATTAAATTCTTTACTACTAGGCACCAAAGCAAAGCATTACTACCCCGCTCCTCTCCCCTATTTCAAACTCTCCACAACCTCCCCTCCAAGTCAATTCTCAACGACCTTCTTGTACAGCGCTCAGTTATGCAATGTGAATTGGACAGTTCGGTAGAGGTGAGGAGGTGAGTGACCAGATGGAATCACACTTTATGCTTCACATTTTACTTATCCATTTCATTCATTTCCCCCTTTTTTTTTTTTGGCCCGTATTGTCGACATCAGCTATGATCAACTTGTGCAATTCAACAAAAGTCTTCCTTTTTTTTTTTTTTTTTTTTTGGACTTACTGCATGAAGCTAATTTAAATGTGGCATTAATCTGGCACAGTCTATGTATACAAGCAATAAAGTGTGCAATATTTTTACAATATTTGGTTATCTTCATGATTAATTCATTTTATAAAGCCACTCATGTTGTATTAAATCTGTGAAATCCACGGACGTCGAGATATATTAACCTGTGCAACATTTGGATGTTGTGATTCACATCATATTCATGTTCATGTCAGCTTTAAGACTCAAGACTTAACATTACACCAACACGTCACGCTATAAGATTCATAGACTTTTTATCTAATGATTTTATCATATCCTTACCATATTTTTAATGGTTTTTGTTTGTGACTGAAGATGTCTCGAAAGTGGGACGAAACATGTATCAATATATTTTAATGTAGTCTTATTAACAAAGATGATTCAAGGTATTGTAAAGGTGGAACATTTGATGTAAGGATTTCACAATTAATACTTAATGACAATGCAGGCTCAGATATGAAATTTACCATGTGTAATTTGTAAATCATTTCAAAATTCCTTCGTTGAATAGTTCATTTTGTTTCATTTTAAATTTCTTTTCCACTTCATTTGTTCAGACAGGATGATTACCTAGTTGTACTTCCTCTTAAAACAAAAGTAACCACCACCACTTTTCCATTTTACAATTGAAATTGTACATAGTGCATGGTAAGAAATAAATTCCAAGATAAGATTGGTTTGTTTATCTGACATTTTTATTTTTAAATATTTTTTTCTTCTTCATGGTTTTAATCTACTAGATTGTTCCACTCTCTCCACCATTTGGAATCTGAGATTCCTGTTCTGCCTTTGTGACTGCTGCTCACGTTTCACCAGTAACCCTAAGCAGGGGCCCTTATTGGGTCTTACCATCCAGAGCCAGTTGGACCCAGATTTTTTAATGAGGTGTTACTCCTGCCCCTTGTCCTTCCTCATCACTTGCAAGATGATGCCCTAGGTGGTGGTGGTAGTAGTAGTAGTAGTAGTAGTAGTAGTAGTAGTAGTATTCTGGAACTCAACTCTTAAGAAGAGTGACTACAGGTGTTAAGGAAATGCTGAGGGCTTTGATAATTTATAGAGCTTTTTCAAGTCAGCAGAATATTTTATTATGACAGGAATTTTATGATCAATTTTGTTAATGGCTTTTTGATACCTTAGAATGAAATTCTTTAAATTGTTTTGGTATTTTCTCACTATTTTGTCTCATTATATTACTGATATGATTAACATAGGTATGTATAGAGGAAAATTAAGTTTTACCATACTGCCTCATGCCTAAGCTGTTTTCATAAATGGTGTACTTTCCATATACAGATGTTCACAGTGTGCCCCGTAAGTACAGTAATTAGGTAACAGTCACTAAATCAAAACAATGAAGTGTTTAGATTTTCCACGTACATATAAAATATCACTTTATTTCAATACTTTGTTTAAATATGTCATATACTGTAGGTGATAGAAGGTATGTGCTAAGTTCTGTACTGGGTAACTCCTCGAGTCTCTTGGTTATCATGTATTGGGTGTCCTGTATGGCACTGAATCGCTTGCCTTTCAAAGTTCACTTTACCTGTGGGGGAAAAAAGGAAAAGTCTCTGGAAACCAAACCTGAGGAATAGGGTGAATGTTTTATTAGCACACAGATCAACTTTGAAGCTAAAAACTGCTCCACAGGCAGTATACAGTACATGATGAGCATGTTGTCATTCAACAGAAGCCAATAGTTCTTTGGGAACAGTCTTTCCCGACACCTTTCATATGAGCTAAAGATGTTGCATTACTCCTAATCATTATTGCTCATTCAGTCCCAACTCTTCTATATCCATTTCTACTCACTTCCCCTCCACCAATGAACTCATTTCTTCCCAGCTTCATGAGGAGAGTGGGCTTCAACTCTCATTGAGGGGCTGTCTTGACAAATCTTCAGTCTTGATTTTTCTCTTATGTATAAACTGCTTGTTTCTTTACAGTCACCAAGCTTAACAGGAATAATGATTGTTGCTTATCATGAGCAAAATTTTCCCCGGCTTTCTACACAGTCTCATTTGTTTGTGCAGAAACCGGACCTCCAGAATATGATTTATATTCCAGGAATTCCCTGTACTGTTTGAACATTGAAAAACGAATGGAACACCTTTGCATGTCTTTGTACACCTATATGACAGTACAGTGAAATCCATTTACAGCTTTCCCCCCACCCCATGAGACAGCTTTTGATATGCATACTCTCACATTCTTCACTTTATAGTTGCCACTTGAAAACTACAGTTCCCTGGCTCGAATGATTATAGCATAATCCAGCAGTTAAAATATAAAACATGTTTGACGTTGTTACATAAAGGGCTGTCATGTAAATGGTCAGTTCCATTACATAATGGGAATGCTGAATATGACTTCTTGTGTTTAACTGTATCATTAAGAAGAATAATTTGTTCTTACAGGTGTTGTAAGAATCTAGATTCAACATGAGCTGTTGTGATGATGACTCTTCGTCCCAGAACAATCCGTCCAAGTCCCGTGGTTGTACTGATGTCATATGGCTGTGCGCATTTACATTGTTCTTGTTTCTTATGGTAAGTAGACCTAAAACTAGCAAAACATTTGGCACTGTTGTAAGACCCTCTTTTTATAACAAAACTCCCAGTGTAGCTAGCTGTGAATCTTAAACTTTAATTGTACTCTTTAACACATTTTAAGTGGTGTCTTATTTCAGATTTTTGTAGCTGCTTTTGCCATTGTTTATGGTAATCCTTTAAGATTAATTAATGGATATGACAGCTTTGGCAATACTTGTGGAACGGCTCACAATGATAAAGTCGGAAATCTTACTCTGTCAGGCTTGGACATGAGTGATAAACAGTAAGTAAATAACTAAATCTGTATTCCATTTACATTGTAGATATGAGTAATGGAAAGTAACAAATAGTGCAAATCAAGTTATAGTAGAAGGCAGTTCAGATTTCCCAATGCCCATCCCAAGCTTGCAAAAAGGAGAAGGGTTTTTGGCGTCAGGGATAGTGACAAGTCGATCGTTACAAAACTCTTCACTATCACATCCTATGCATAGGATTCATCAAACTTCCGCAGTAAAGGCTAGAGCGCCCCATGTAAATGACACGCATCACTCTCACCTGAATGATATGGCCAGGAAGGGCTACCTGCCTATGGACAGGGCAGGCTAAAATTGTTAGCTTACTAAAAAACAAGAGCAGAAGGTCCATGTTGCAGAAATAAGGACGTTACATAGGTCATCAGACCATACCAGGCTTGAACAGATAAGAAATAAAGAGATTAGAGAAAAGTTTTGTGTAGCCCCCGTACTGGACAAAATGCAGGAAAATCGCCTACAATGGTATGACCATGCAATCTGGAGTGCCAACAATTCTGTTGTTAAAACTGTGCTGAACATCTCTTCTCCAGGTCACCAACCAAGAGGACTGCCAAAGAAATGGTGCATTGCTGTTATCTAAGAAGACATGATCAGAGTTGGAGTAATATTGATGACTGAAGATAGCGTGAAGTGGCGAACTGTGTGCAGTACAGTGGGGCCTGTTATGTGGGACAAACACTAAAACAAAGAAGAATAGAAACATCGAAAGAAATACGTCATAATGGGATAAACCCAATGAGAGGTCAGTGTGGGAAGAGGGAGAAATAGAAAGAAAACCAAACAGACAAGGACAATCTCCACAACTTCATAATTTCTGCCTCCCATTTCATCAGAAGGGCGGGATTCGATGCTCCTTGAGTGGTCATCATTATGGATCTTCATTCAAGATGGCCCCTCAATGAGTGTTGAAGCCTGCACTCATCATGAAGCTGGGAAGCAGAAATGAACTCGTTGAGGGCTGAGAAGAAATTAATGTAGAAGAACTAAGGTTGATGAGGAGTCAGTCTATTTGACACCGAAATTTATGTAGATGACCGAGCGAATTGGCTGTGCGGTTAGGGGCGCGCAGCTGTGAGCTTGCATTTGGGAGATAGTAGGTTCGAACCCCACTGTCGGCAACCCTAAAGATGGTTTTTAGTGGTTTTTCATTTTCACATCACTCCTAACCGGTTCCTATCCCATCGTTGCCATAAGACCTATCTTGTGTCGGTGTGACATAAAGCAGCTTGTAAAAGAAAGATCATTATGAAGATGTAGAGATTGTCACTATCATGTTGTGTTTTCTTTCTGTTTCTTTCTTCTCACACTGACCTCTCATTGTGTTTATCCTACTGTGTTCCTTTCACTATTCTGTTCTTTATTTGTAGCTGTTAATGCATCAGTGCTGTGAAGATGGTTGAAGCAAGATGGAATTCATCAGTCAGGAAATGAATGATACCTTCTCTCTTCATCAGCACTGTGCAATACACTTTTTGAGGCCTTGCCTTGATGGGTCACTTGTTTGTTCCTTTCCATTTCTCATATTTTTGAAGTCCTTTTTAAAATAAATATCTGAAGCCATTTCTTTTCAGTTTCAACTCAGTTAATTTATGTTAGGTTCTTCAGTCAGCCAAAATTAATTTTGAGAAATAAATTTATGAACTGCCTGAAAAAGAAAACATATGGTAACAGTATAATACTTGAAAATGAAACAACTTAGTTAAAATGGAAAGGTTTGGCAACCACGAGGCTCTTAACTGAATCTGGCATTGCTTCCACTTACTTGTGCCGGGCTCCTCACCTTCATTTATTCTGTCTTCCCTCCTTTGGTCTTGTTCTTTTCCTACCGACGGTATTGGAGCATTTGAGGCCTAGGGAATCTTTCATTTTCACGCCCTTTATGGTCCTTGTCTTCCTTTGTTTGGTACTTCATTTTTCGAAGTGTCATATCCGTTCCATTTTTTCTTTCTGACCCCCTGTGGGGGATGCAGATGAAGAATACACCCATGGTATCCCCTGCCTGTCATAAGGGGCAACCAAGGGATGATGGAATTAGAACCATGAGACTACTTGTGATTAGTACCATAACGTGAGGAACATCATGGGCTGACATTACTTGTGATTAGTACCACCATGTGAGGAACATCATGGGTTTATGTTACCTAGGAGCAGTACCATTATGTGAGGAACACCACAGGTCTGGCCATTGCATGTGATTAGTACCATCATCTGCTTCCTACTGAGGCAGGGCAGCGGGCGCTCGGCTGCAAAGACTAGCATCTAGCGCAAATAGGTGCAGTGTGCTGCACTCAAATGGGTGGGTTCTACTGTGTTCAAAATGGGTCTGCGATACCTATGAGTAGTACCATTATGTGAGGAACACCACGGGTCTGTGTTGCCTGTGGGTGGTACCATAATGTTTGATACACCGTGGGTTTACATTATCTATGATTAGTACCAACATGCGAGGAACACCATGAATCTATGTTACCTGTGATTAGTACCACTATAGGGCCGATGACCTTCGATGTTAGGCCCCTTAAAACACCAAGCAAGTAGTATCACTATAGGAGGAACACCATGGTTTTGCTTTACGGGGTATTAGGACTACAGTATTATGAGGGACAGGGACCTGTATTTTGGACCCCTTTGGAATACAAGCATCATCCCAGAAAGTAAGGCATTGTGAATTAGATCTATTGATGGTTTTGTATTCACGGTCATTTTTCATCATCATTCTTTTTAGGTTCTAGTTAACGGATACATTTTTAAGTTTTAATTATTCTTTTATTCCGTTGCACCTCGTACCATTAGGACCCGTTGACCTAGCTGTTAGGCTACACTTTAATTCAATTCATACATTGCTCAATCAAATCATGAACATGAATTAATCTCAAATAAACAATAATAATTATAATAATAAACCTACAAACATAATTCCACGAAAGCCATTCACTAAACATAAATTGCAGAACACAAAATTAAAGGAAAACCGGCCAGCCTATTAAAAGTTCATTAGGCAACCATAAATACTTCTCAAAAAAACAATTCAAACCGCAATATACCGAGCTCGATAGGTGCAGTCGCTTAATTGCGGCCAGTATCCAGTATTCGGGAGATAGTAGGTTCGAACCCCACTATCGGCAGCCCTGAAAATGGTTTTCCGTGGTTTCCCATTTTCACACCAGGCAAATGCTGGGGCTGTACCTTAATTAAGGCCACGGCCGATTCCTTCCCACTCCTAGCCCTATCCTCTCCCATCGTCGCCATAAGACCTATCTGAGTCGGTGCGACGTAAAGCAACTAGCAAATCGCAATAATAATATAACAGTAACAATGAAATATGGTAGATTTGAATGAACTCAAATGTCAAGTAACAAACTGCAAATCCACACACACACTGCCGGGAAAAGAAAAATAGAACGCCTGGAAAGATGATGTTGATTTTGATCCGATGATGGCACATGCCATTAGGGGAATAGCAGATGCATTGATAGTGATTTCAGCATTGTCCGCTAGCAGATAGCATAGTGGCATAGCTACCAGAGCATCCATCTGTGAGTACTTTTTGAAAGGGAATGCTGGCAGCCATAAGGCTCAGTGTGGCATGAAAGTGTAAAGCAAGCAGACTCCATGTCATGAAGATACACTTGTGCTTCCTACAGTCAACTGAGCGGATTTGAAAGGGGTCAAATTGTGGCCTTCTGATTGGCGGGATGGTCCCCTCTAAGAATTACCACACAAGTTGGACGTGCCACGTCAGTTGTGCAATGACGGTGGCAACATTCTCACACTCTTAGACAAGGTTCTGAACGTCCTCACATCCTGTACGCCCACCAAGATCGCCATATTGTAAGGGCAGCATTGGCAGATCGTACATCTACCACAGCACAGATAGGAGCAAATGCAAGCATAGAAGTGTCAACATGAACTGTCGTAAACTGGTTACCAGCTGGGGACTACGGACACACACACTTCTAGCCTGTCTTCTACTCACGCCACAGCATCAATGTGCATGTCACAACTGTTGCCATCGGAGCATCACCTTGAGAATGGAATGGCACGCTGTGGTCTTCAGCAATAAAAGCAACGCACGGCGTAGACCTGGTGAGCACTGTCTCGTATCGTGCATTAATCCAATACACACTGGGCCCACTCCAGGCCTTATGGTCTGGGGTTGGATAAGCTAAAATTCTCTTTCACCTTTGGTGTTTGTGGAGGGAATGCTGACCAGCGCTTGGTATGTGCAGAATGTCTTAGACCCATTCTTTTGCTGTTCTTGCAGCAGGAAGGTGATGTGCTGTTCCAACAGTATTATGCTTGCCCAACCACTACCCCTGAAACTCAGTGTGCTCTGCAAGATAGGCAGCAGTTTCCCTGGCCAGCACAGTCTCTGGACTTGTCTTCAGTCGAGTACATGTGGGATATGAAGGGACGACGAGTGACTTGTGCAACTCGTTGACCCACATCTCTTACCGAACTTTGTGAACAGGTCCAGCAGGGGTGGAATAACGTATCCCAAGACAGTAATCGCTGCCTATATGATCGGCTGCATGCCAGAGTTAGCGCCTGCATTGCCGATTGTGGAGGCTATGCTGCATATTAATATGGGTGTTTCAGCATGGGTCCATACTTGATACCTCCGAACTGCTTGAGCTACCGATCTGTAAATGTAATAATTTCATGTACTTCATATCTATTGATTCTACAATAAATCTTGAGTGAATTGGAAGCTTTTTGAAGGGCGTTCTAAATTTCCACACCAGATTAAAAAAATGCAAAAAAATCTAAGCAACAGAAAATTACCAGTATAATAGGCAGACCATGAGATGCTCATTAAGAACCCTTGAATAACAACCACAAGTACAACTGGAGCACTAAAAATAAAATGCCTAAAAGTAAAATACAGCGTGTCATTAACCTAGTGTAGTGGAAAGTCGACGAACTGACTGGCCACCTGGAATCGTGCCAGTGACAGAGCAACAGTTTTTCAACACCTCGCATTCTATGCTGGAGTGGAGAGAAAACAGGAATTCATTAAGATAAGTGTCCTACTCGTTGGCTGAAAGGTTAGCGTACTGGCCTTCAGTTCAGAGGGTCCCGGGTTCGATTCCCGGCCGGGTTGGGGATTTTAACCTTCAGTGGTTAATTCCATTGACCCGGGGGCTGGGTGTTTGTGCTTTCCCCAACATCCCTGCAACTCACACACCACACATAACACTATCCTCTACCACAATAACCCACAGTTACCTACACATGGCAGATGCCGCCCACCCTCATCAGAGGGTCTGGCTTACAAGGGTTGCACTCGGCTGGAAATAGCCACACAAAATTATTATTTATTAAGATAAGTTCCAGATTATTAAGTTCATAAATTTTTGAAGTATAATACTATTACCATATGTTTTCATTATCAGGTAGTTTATAAATTTATTACTCAAAATTAGTTTTGGCAGTTAAAATTTTTTGAAGTCTGATGTACATGTGTGATTCATTCGAGTCTGTTATACTGGGTGGTTCACCATCCCGTTGTGATTTAGTTTCATGCATCCCACTGCTTTTATTACGATTCTGAAATACATCGGTCCCTCTCCCTAAACTGGGGGAATGTAATGTGATGTGTGTTTATGGGCTAGAAGACGGCAGGAATCGTTGGGGTACCTCGATCGAACCCTTAAAATGAGCACAGATATGAAGAACATGTACCTTACAACAGAAGGTGCAGGTATTCTATAGGCTGGAAGCTGCGCGCTGCATTTCAAGCCTCGCAATAGCTCACTTAGCAGGGGCGCGGTGGAAGTTGTGATAGTGGACGGTGCTCAAAGGTTCAAATACCATGCAAGTATTTTTAAATTTCTTTTATTTTGCCACCAATTGCCTGGGGTGTGTTAAGGGTGCATACTTGATAACATCCACAGACTGATTTGTTTATTTGGCCCTGTAAAGGGCCGTATGTATCGTGTCATAGGGTATTGAGCTGGTTTGGACGAAGATGAGGAGGTGATGGTCTGTGGCTAAGACACAGGCGACCAATTAGCTACGTTGTATCTGTTCCAAGCTTCTTAGAGCACAGGTAGGGCAAAGTGTGCCCTATAGGAACGCTAACAACATCCAATAGCAGGTAGGTAGGTATGTAGCTGTGCAAACTCGCCTCCTTTGAGGCTAGTCACAACACAAAGCTTATTCACTGTGGGTGTGAACATATGGAGAAACTAGACAGAATGCATACCAGACACAATGCCTGTACCAAGAACGCTATCTGGATAGACAACAACTGACAGGCATGACATTTCGGAGTGTGGAGAGACATCTGCGTGCTACTTTGTCCCTAGGAAAGACACAGCCTGTTAAAGATCATCCCTGGACATCTGCTCACAATGAAGAGGTTGTGTTGGAGGCTGTCCGGCATAACCCTCACACCAGCACATGGGCCATTGCACAAACATCAGTTGGGCGTATGTTATGCGGATATTGCATAGCCAGTGGTTTCACCCGTGTGATCTGCACTTACACCATGAGCTCTATGGTCATAATTTCGAAGCATGAGTGCCATTCCATCATTGGATCCTACAACATTTGGACACTGATCCTGCCTTTTTAGCGACCGTCTTATTTACAGACGAAGCACGGTTCCACAACAATGGAACCATTGATTGACAAAATATGCATTACTGGAGTGCTGATAATCCCCATTGGATATGCCAGGTAGCTTTTCAGATATAATAGGGTGTGAACATATGGTGTGGCATCGCACGTGATCACCTCATTTGTCCCCATTTTTTTCAGGGACTTTGATGGGAGAGCGCTATCTGCGGATTCTCCAAGCTTGCCTATCACTGTTTTTAGAACATGTGGCCACTCCTTGACTCCTGCAGGATGTGGTTTGAACATCACAGAACTCCACCGCACATGGCGATGGTCGTCCAGAACTATCTCCATGCGATGTATTCTGATAAATGGATAGGAAGGGGAGGGCCTGTTGTGTCTCCTGGCCTATCAGATCACCCAATCTTACGTCCCTGTTCTTTTTTCTGTGGGACCATGTATGCACAGGAGCTGAGCAATCCTGGTCACCATAGACAGCTCATCACTGAGGCATGCTGACCTGTTATGCCAGAGATATTGCAACCTGCCAGATGGTTCTTACAACATCCCGCAGAGCTCTGTATTGACCACGGAGGTTGTCGGTTTGAGCAGGTAACTGAAAGACGTAGGTAACTGAAATCTTGTCACATGTTTTCCTTCTCTTCAAACCCAGTTCCATACCATATGATACCATACAATGGCCCTTTTTAGGGCCAAATAAACAAATCAGTCTGTGGTAACCATTAAGTACGCAACCTTACCACATCCCAGTCAACTGTCTGGAAAAAAACAACAAACAAACCCACCAACAATTTGCAAGGGATTCAAACATTTCAAGCACTGTGCTCTATCACAACTCTCACCGCGCCCCTGCTAAGTGAGCTATTACGAGGCTTGACATGCAGCGTGCAGTTTTCAGCCTATACAATACCTTTTCCTGGTCTGTGTGTACACCTTCTGTTGTAAGTTTCATATTCTTCGTATCTGTGCTTCTTTTACGGGTTTATTGTCCGGCTCCATGGCTAAATGGTTAGCGTGCTGGCGTTTGCTCACAGGGGTCCCGGGTTCTATTCCCGGCAAGGTCAGGAATTTTAACAATCATTGGTTAATTTCCCTGGCACGGGGGCTGGGTGTATGTGTTGTCTTTATCATCATTTCATCCTCATCACGACGCGCAGGTCGCCTATGGGAGTCAACTCAAAAGACCTGCACCTGGGGAGCCGAACCCGTCCTGGGATTTCCCAGCACAAAAGCCATACGCCATTTCATTTCACGGGTTTATTCGGGGTATTCACAATGAAACAATAGTGACACTCATGATTCCTGCTACTATGATTTAGCCTGTAACCACACATCTCATTATATTACCACGGTTTATGGAGAGGGACCGATGTACTGTATTTTAGAGTATTGTAGTAAAAGCTGATACAAGTGTAATGGACTATTATAACTTGGAAACAATTCTGTAACCCGTGGGTAAATAACGGAAATATTGAGCCCGACAATTACATTTTTTATTATTATTATTATTATTATTATTATTATTATTATTATTATTATTATTATTATTATTATTATTATTATTATTATTATTACTACTTGTGAAGTGTGGGTATGGAGTTGTTATAATCATGATCGTATTATTTGTGAGGTCATGTCATGAAACATCTGCTCTCTCTATATATATATATATATTAATAGGAGTTTGTTTAATGTAAGAACACGTAATTAATAGTATATAATTTATTATTACCTGTATATATGATGTATAATCCAATGCAATATTGTGCAACACACTGTAATAGTCTATAACAACGGATTGTGCGACTGGTATTGTGTAGAAAATTTCTTACATTGTAAATGGGCTATTGGAGACTCACGAAATTACGAGAAAACATGTTGTGTCATATTCTTCTAGAAGCCTGGTCGGGCAACATATATAAAGAGGCAGTCTTGAGGGTTGAGTTGAGTTGAGTTGTTGTTTAACAAGAGTTATGAGTGTAAGTCATTAATCGATTATGTAAATTCATGTTGTGATTGGTAGTACGTTGACATGCAGGTGTGCAGTCTTCTTATTCTTCATAGTAGTGTTTTGTTTGAAGATGGCAGTTTATTAGTGCGTGTGTGAAGAATATATGTAAATAACTTGTAAATAAAACAGTATACACAATTGACAGCATTTTGTGTGCGTCTTTGTGGATACAGCAAAGTGGCAGGATGCATAAAAGTTAATCGCATGGGGCCGGTGAACTACCTGGAATAGTAGTTATTTGAATCAGGGTAGTTATTGGATTTAGTGAGATGTATGTCAAAATTTCTCCTTCATTTCAGAATGTATTCAATACTTGTAAAGTCCTTATTAGTGATCAACACCTTAAGGGAGCAGGAGGAAAGAACTGTTATTGGAGATTATACTCAAATTGAAGCTTATAACTCCCTGTGGATGGGGGCGGTAGAATAACACCCACGGTATCCCCTGCCTGTCGTGAGAGGTGACTAAAATGGGTTTCGGTGGCTCTCAACTTGGGAGCATGGGTTGGCGACCACGGGGCCCTTAGCTGAGTCGTGTCATTGCTTCCACTTGTGCCAGAGTCCTCACTTTCAGCTATCCTATCCGACCTTCCTTGGTCAATTCTTGTTCTTTTTCGACCCTGACGGTATTAGGTTTATGAGGCCTAGGGAGTCTTAATTTTCATGCCCTTTGTGGCCCTTGTTTTTCTTTGGCCGATACCTTAATTTTTCGATCGTCGGATCCCTTCTATTTTTTCTCTCTGATTAGCATTATACAGGGGATCGTTGCCTAGTTGTACTTCCTCTTAAAACAATAATCACCACCACCACCACCACTTGAAGCTAATAAGCAGTTGTTAACGAAGTAATATCTGATTGTGGTAAGTATAAGGGGTAATAAGCAGGAGTATTAATAATAATAATAATTTTACATTTCCAATTTCTTGGGTGCTGTTGGTGATCTTCGCTTTTCTCTTATTGAGATACAGTGAAATCTTTCGCTTTGACACCTCTAATCTGGACACTCCCCTGATATGGGCAGAATTTTATGTCCTGACGTAAATTGTTATATTTCCTTTGCGGACATTCCCAGATACGGACATGGACACCTATTTTGTGGTCCCAAGTATGGACACAAATAGAGTGAAGATTGAACTGCATGAAAATGTAGGTTTATACATTTCAAAAGATTTGTGAATACAAAAAGATGCAGTTCACTACAGGTATTTTCTGAAAATGTTTGTGTACTTAGGCTGTACTTGGTAGGTTGCTGATTTTCAGCAATTACAGTGGCCTTATTCTCCGGACCATCTTTTGAGCAGACTAAAGCGGAAGTGAGTAGTATGGATCAGGGGATGGCGCGGGCGACAGGGGCAGCGCCAACTGTGTTGTCACATGGAAGGTGAGGAGGGCAAGGGGGCGCACTATTCAGCGCAAGTTTTGGCAGTGGTGCCGTCAATACGGAGCTGCCATACTTACTTACTCAGTGGATGTCTTGAACACATGGGTGCAGTTCCAATCATAGTCTGTTTAAAACAGCAGTGAGAGAATTTTATCAGTGTGCTTCGCTTTTACAAAAAGAGTGGAACCGGGCGAGTTGGCCGTGCGCGTAGAGGCGCGCGGCTGTGAGCTTGCATCCGGGAGATAGTAGGTTCGAATCCCACTATCGGCAGCCCTGAAGATGGTTTTCCGTGGTTTCCCATTTTCACACCAGGCAAATGCCGGGGCTGTACCTTAAGGCCATGGCCGCTTCCTTCCAACTCCTAGGCCTTTCCTATCCCATCGTCGCCATAAGACCTATCTGTGTCGGTGCGACGTAAAGCCCCTAGCAAAAAAAAAAAAAAAAAAAGAGTGCATGTGCGTATTGTGTGCTAATTCATAATTCTTGTAGTCTCTTGTACGTTTGTAGGTTTCTTTTTATTCATTATTGGATATTATTGTGCAATGGATCTGAACAAAAATTTACCAGAATGTTATCAGTTGAAGAAGAAACGCAAGATTTTTACGTCCGGCGAGAGAAACATGATTCTGTCTGTTTATAAGCATTTCTGAGCGAAAACTATTGACGGCGGAATTACTACTGTTTATGAACCAGTGAGACGGACAGCAGAGGCTGTGGGAGCTTCATATACAACCGTGCTCAAGGTAAAAGCAGATTATAAAACCGGAAAAGGGTTGGAGACACCTCGAAAGCATAGAGGAACAGAAAGGAAAGTAACTCGTCTTCAGAAGTATGATTCCTTTTCTCGAGTGGCAATAAGGAGAAAAATCCACATCTTGTACAGGGAGAACGATCTACCGACATTAAATAAAGTGGTATCAATTGTTAATGAGGACAAGGAACTTCCAAAGTTCTCTAAAACGACCATGCGGAGGCTACTTTTAGATATGGGGTTTAAGTATATAAAGCGAAGGAGAGAATCATTGTTAATTGATAGGTAAGACATTGTTGCTTGGCGTCATAGGTATTTACACAGTATTCGCGAAGTAAGGGCCAAGGGAAAAGCCGTAGTGTACACAGGTGAGACATAGGCAAATGCTGGCCACACTAAGTCCAGGGTTTGTGTTGATACATCTGTTAAGACAGCCACACAGGCATGGAGGGAGGGCCTCATCACAGGTAGCAAGGCACCCTCGGGCAAAGGGGGGCGTGTACTGCTGATTCATGCAGGGACTGATTGTGGGTTCGTTGAGGGAGCAGAACTTATATTCGTGGGCAAGAAGACAGGCGACTATCATGGGAAAATGGACGGTGAGAGATACGAGGAATATTTCACAAAGCAACTATTACCAAACATACCACCTAATTCAGTTATTGTCCTAGATAATGCTTCATATCACTCAGTGAAAGTCGAGCGTGTGCCCACAAAAAGTGCCACGAAACCTGTTATTCAGGCTTGGTTGACAGAAAAATATTACTTGGGAACCCTCTATGAATAAACTTGAACTTACCGAGCTCGATAGCTGCAGTCGCGTAAGTGCGGTCAGTATCCAGTATTCGGGAGATAGTAGGTTCGAACCCCGCTGTCAGCAGCCCTGAAGATAGTTTTCCGTGGTTTCCCATTTTCACATCAGGCAAATGCTGAGGCTGTACCTTATATAAGGCCACGGCCGCTTCCTTCCCACTCTTAGCCTTTCTCTGTCCTATCGTCGCCATAAGACCTATCTGTGTTGGTGCGACGTAAAGCAAATAGCAAATACTCAATAAAATTCGTGCAAATTATGATGCCAACTATCGCATTGACAATCTGGCAGCAGCTGCAGGTCACGAGGTGTTTCGTCTCCCTCCATATCACTGCGAGCTAAATCCCATAGAACTTGTGTGGAGCAAGTGAAGGGATACATTGCGGCTAACGACAAACGTTACAAGCTCCCAGAAGTGGAACAATTAATGCGAGAGGGAATACATAAAGTGACTTCGGAACAATGGCGAAATTATGTAGAACACGTGAAACAGGCGGAGAATTGCATGTGGGAGGCTGATAGCCTCATAGAATGTCTTCACGACAAGATTGTGATCAATCTCAACGATGACAGCTCCAGCTCCGGTGATGATACCTCGTGTGCTGACCCCGACTCTGATTCCGACTTGGGTGTGCAGCCACTCGATAGTGATACAGATTAATTACTGTAATAGACGAGAAAAATGTTCCACCGATCAATACATTTATTGTGAATGAATTATTGCACTAGTACCAGTTTTGGCCTATCTTGGCCATCATCAGCTAGCACACAAATTTACAGTCATTAGACAAAATTACAAAGATGTTATGTTAGAGCATCCGAATGTCTAATGAAAAATGGAGGTAAAATATATTGCAGTATGTTGCGTTAAAATATCTCTGATTAAAAGTGGTGATGGTTATAATAAATTAAAACCTATTGATTGAGCATGGACATGAGTACATAAACACATTAAAATATATATGCCACATCATAAGACACTAAAAAATATAGCACATTCAACACATTAAAACATGGTATATTTAAAAAACGTCTATTAAAATTTGAGTTCATGTTGCGTTGCATTCATTCTTCAATCCTCTTGTAGTTCTAGTGTTGATTAAGTTGTATTAGGTGAATATCGAGAATGTTCTATGGCTGATATACTTTGTATTGGTATGTTGTAAGAACTCTTGTCATTAACATTTGAAAATTGAGTACTGTGCAATTCAACTGTTGATGTAGTCAGGTAAGATTTATATATACAGCAAGACGGGGTTTAATTTTAGAGCAGTTGGTGATGACACCTCTCTCGTCTATGCACGTTATATGGTTGTTATCTGTAAAGAAAAGCTAATATGAGTATAGCGTATGTATGAAGGAATGCCTGGATGTATGTGTGAAATGAAAAGAGTACCTACTGTTATTGCTGTGGAGGTTGTGTACCGATATGTTTGGAGATTTGTTGTGTTCTGCTACGAGTACGTCTGGGGCTCATGTTAGCTGTGTGGAGGGATGTTGGTGGAGGGGATGGAGGAGTGGCTATTGTGAAGGTAGGGGCGGGGTTAGGTTTGTGATTCGTCGGTTTGTTATGACGTGTGTTTACTAATTTGAGATAGTCATTTTTTATTGCAGGAATGACTTTGTCAAAGATGATACTGGTTTTCTCTGTAATGTCGTTAATGTTATGTTTGGGGTTAGCGTATTGATCCAAAGAAATATAGAAATCTTCGGTTATGTTGAGCAGGGGGCCCTTAGAGTTTATGTTTAATATCATCATGTCATTGTTGATGTCTGTGAAGTTGTGCTTAGATTCTTCTACATGTTGGCCTATTGATGAGAAATGGTTGTGCTTTACTGCATTTATATGTTCATTATAACGGACGGTGAAGTTTCTGCCTGTACGTCCGATGTAGCTTGTGTCACAGTTGTTACATTTGATGCGGTAGACACCTGATTGGTTGTATTTATTATTATTATTGACTGTTTTGGTGTTGTGTATAATGTTGGTGCTGTTGTGTGTGGTTTTGAATGCTATTTTCAGGTTGTTGTTGAAGGTAAATAGGACATAATCTTTTTTCAGTTTGGCTGTTTTGATTAATTTAGTTTTAGGTTGGGATTTTATTTTGTGGATGATTTTGTTGACCATTTCTTTGCTGTATCCATTGTATTTGGCTATGTCGTGGAATAATTTTAATTCATTATTTCGATCTTCTGTTGTCATTGGGATATTGAAAGCTCTATGTATCATACTATAATAGGCTGCTCTTTTATGTGTGTTAGGATGAACGGAGTCATTTTTTATGGTATTTAAAGTGTGTGTGGGTTTCCTATAGATCTTGTAAGATAAGTGAGTGTCATGCCTGGTTATTGTTAAGTCCAAGTAATTTAAGGTACGGTAATTTTCTGTTTCTTTAGTGAATTTAATTTGGGGGTCTAAATTGTTAAGTTTGTCTAGTATGGTATCTGCATCAGTGAATCTATTATCTATAATTACGAAGATATCGTCAACAAATCTACACCAAAAATATTTATTATCTATTTTATTAATTGACGTGTGTTCTAGGTAGTCGATATATATTTCTGCTAATATTCCGGAAGCAGGAGATCCCATAGGTAATCCTTCTTGCTGATATATGGTATCATGAAATTTGAAGTAGTTATTGTTTAAGGCGAATTTAAGAAGAATCACAAATTCTTCTATTTCTAAGGTGCTCAAGTTACTGTGGTTTTCTGGGTTAGATTCAATTATTTTGACTGTTCGTTTAATAGGAATGTTAGGGTACATGTTTGTTATATCAAATGAAGTAAGGGTATGATGTTTTTCAATCTTTAGTTCTTTGGTTCTGTTGCAAAAATCTATTGAGTTTTGTATTGTTTTGTTTGCTAAAAATGAATAATGCTTTTTCAAAAATTTCTGAATGAATTGTGATAACTTATAGGTTGGACTGGCTTTATAGTTTATAATCGGTCTCATGGGTACATTTTCTTTGTGTATTTTAGGGTAGGACCTTGCGGATGGTAATTGTAGGTTCATAGTTATAAGTTGTAGCAGATTCTGTTTCGGTGAGAATAAAGTGTGTGTTCTTGAGTAGATTTTTTAAATTCCTTTGTATATTATTGGTTGGATCTCGGCGTTTAATTGAAGAAGTGTTGTCCTGGAAACATTCTTTAGTCTTTGTTATGTATTCATTCTTATCCATAATGACTGTAGTGTTGCCTTTGTCGGCTTATGTTATTAGTAGATTGTTCTGTTTTATTTTGTTTTTGAGTTTGTTTAGGTTCGATTTATTGGTGGTATTCATGTTTAGGTTATTATTGTGAACATTATTGATATATTGCGGGATCTTTCTACTGATTTCGTGTCTAACTTCGTCTCGTATATCGTACGGAATTTTCTGTAAAGCGAGTTCTGTTTCGGTAACGGCAGTTATAATATTCTGATAGGATGATGCATTACCCCAGTTTGGGTCCCCTGCTCAACATAGCCGTCTCTACATCGTCAAATACGGTTAGTGTGAGATTTTTTACGGGTGGGTGGAATTTATGTTGGGAATTCTTGTTAAGATGAGAAGGATCTTTATTTTCAGTTATGGTTAGTGGTTTTGGTTTGCTTTGTTGTTTCAGTGTTTCCAGTTTTTTGTTTAATGTGTTTTGTTTCTTTATGGCTAAATCTGCTATTTTATTTCTAGAAATTTGTTGAAAGTAATTCCAATAGCTGTGTGGGAGTTCATGGGATACTTTGAGATGTGTTGAATAAAGTTCATTATTGAGATGTTGTTTCTTACGATATAGGAATTTTATTTCTTCTTTTAACCAAATTTAATTAGTCTTGTTTAGTGTTTTGCGTGTCTGAGCAGTTCGTCTATGTTTGTTATTGTATTTCTGGAGAAATTTCGGTGTTAAGTTGTTTGAAAGGCATTCCTTCAAGAAGGCAATGCTTTTGGTTGCGTTCATTAGCTTGATTTTTGGTTTTGGTATTTGTATGCATTACGTTTTGCCTGGTTGGCTTCCGTATTATTATTTATAAGTTTCATATTCCGTATTGATTGAATTCAATGTAATAGACGAGAAAAATGTTCCACCGATCAATACATTTATTGTGAATGAATTATTGCACTAGTACCGGTTTCGGCCTATCTTGGCCATCATCAGCTAGCACACAAATTTACAGCCATTAGACAAAATTACAAAGATGTTACGTTAGAGCATCCGGATGTCTAATGAAAAATGGAAGTAAAATATATTGCAGTATGTTGCGTTAAAATATCTCTGATTAAAAGTGGTGATGGTTATAATAAATTAAAACCTATTGATTGAGCATGGACATGAGTACATAAACACATTAAAATATATATGCCACATCATAAGACACTAAAAAATATAGCACAGTAAACACATTAAAACATGGTATATTTAAAAACGTCTATTAAAATTTGAGTTCATGTTGCGTTGCATTCATTCTTCAATCCTCGTGTAGTTCTTGTGTTGATTAAGTTGTATTAGGTGAATATCGAGAATGTTCTATGGCTGATATACTTTGTATTGGTATGTTATAAGAACTCTTGTCATTAAAATGTGAAAATCATAACATTAACGACATTACAGAGAAAACCAGTATCATCTTTGACAAAGTCATTCCTGCAATAAAAAATGGCTATCTCAAATTAGTAAACACACGTCATAACAAACCGACGAATCACAAACCTAACCCCGCCCCTACCTTCACAATAGCCACTCCTCCATCCCCTCCACCAATATCCCTCCACACAGCTAACATGAGCCCCAGACGTTCTCATAGCAGAACACAACAAATCTCCAAACATATCGGTACACAACCTCCACAGCAACAACAGTAAGTACTCTTTTCATTTCACACATACATCCAGGCATTCCTTCATACATACGCTATACTCATATTAGCTTTTCTTTACAGATAACAACCATATAATGTGCATAGAAGAGAGAGGTGTCACCACCAACTGCTCTAAAATTAAACCCCACCTTGCTGTATATATAAATCTTACCTGACTACATCAACAGTTGAATTGCACAGTACTCAATTTTCAAATGTTAATGACAAGAGTTCTTATAACATACCAATACAAAGTATATCAGCCATAGAACATTCTCGATATTCACCTAATACAACTTAATCAACACAAGAACTACAAGAGGATTGAAGAATGAATGCAACGCAACATGAACTCAAATTTTAATAGACGTTTTTTAAATATACCATGTTTTAATGTGTTGAATGTGCTATATTTTTTAGTGTCTTATGATGTGGCATATATATTTTAATGTGTTTATGTACTCATGTCCATGCTCAATCAATAGGTTTTAATTTATTATAACCATCACCACTTTTAATCAGAGATATTTTAACGCAACATACTGCAATATATTTTACCTCCATTTTTCATTAGACATCCGGATGCTCTAACGTAACATCTTTGTAATTTTGTCTAATGACTGTAAATTTGTGTGCTAGCTGATGATGGCCAAGATAGGCCGAAACCGGTACTAGTGCAATAATTCATTCACAATAAATGTATTGATCGGTGGAACATTTTTCTTGTCTATTACATTGAATCCAATCAATATGGAATATGAAACTTATAAATAATATTACAGATTAATTACTGCGTCACAAGGTAAGCTGACGCTCAAACCTCCTGCATGATGATAATAATAAGAATAATAATACGTAAAATATGTTTTATAAAAATATATTTGTAATAATTAATTTATTGAAATTGTGCTGGACAAAGCGGAGGTGGGACAGGTTTATGGCTGGATCCCCAACTTCCCCTCATCATCATCATCATCATCATCATCATCATCATCATCATCATCATTTCCCTTTATCCAGCTGTAGCCGGGTAGGGGCAAATATGGTTCCTCTCCACTTTCTTCGGTCTTTCCACCACTCCTCCTCCAACACTGTGTCCCAGTCCAGGTTTCTTTCTATAATGCTGCGTTGGATGGTATCTTCCATCTCAATCGTGGTCATCCACGGCCTCTCCTTCCTTGGATTTTCATTTCCATCACCTTTTTTGGCATTCTTTCGTTGCTCATTCGCTTTATGTGCCCAAACCATCTTAGTCGGCTCTTCTCTATTCTATCATTCATTTTTTCCACTCCAATTTCTTCCCAGATTTTCTCACATCTTATTTTGTCTCTTCTACTCTTCTGTATCATACTCCTCAAGAACTTCATTTCGGCTGCCTGTATTCGACTCTCATCCTTCTTTGTCATTGTCCAAGTTTCTGCTCCGTAAGTTGTTATGGGTACGTAATACATCTTGTACATAGTATCCTTTGCATCCATTGGCACATCTTTGTCCCATAACATGTTTCTTACACTATGATAGAAACAACTTCCAGCTTGAATCCTTTTACTAATCTCAGCATCCAGTCGAGCATTCTCCATTAATTCACTCCCCAGGTATTTAAACGTTTCCACTACTTCCAGGGGCTTGTCTGCAAGTCTAATCTGACCTTTCCCTTCTTTCTCCCCTCTAGTCATAACAAGAGTTTTACTCTTTTCTACACTTATTTTCAATCCACATTCTTCGATCTTCTCATTCACCACATTCAACTGTTCTTGAACCTTCCTGTCGTCTTCTCCCCAAATCACAATATCATCTGCAAATAACATCATGTTCATTTCTCTTCCTCCATATGCTGCTTTTGCTGTTCTCATGATGTCATTCATTACTATTGTAAACAGGATTGGTGATAGAACACTTCCCTGTCTCAGCCCACTAGTTATTTTGAACCAACTTGTCCTGCCAACTTGTGTTTGCACGCAACTACAACATCCCTTATACATGCCATGATCATTTCTATTAATCCCTGTCCAATTCCTTTTTGCACCAGACTGTCCCAAACTTTCATAATGAATGTCATCACTATATCATTCCCGTACTCCCAGTGCTTTTCCATTAATTGTCTCATAATGAAAATGGGCTCTATTGTTGACCTTTCACTTCTGAAAGCAAACTGATTTTCCTGTATCTGATTCTCAACCCTCAACCTTATTCTACTTTCCAGTATCCTTTCCATTATCTTAGCAACATGGGATATTAGAGTAATTCCCCTATAGTTCTTCAAAACTTTCTTATCACCTTTCTTGAAAATTGGGATGATTATTCCTTTTGCCAATCCTCAGGGACCTCCTTATTCTCCCAGACATTCCTGAGAACCCGATATATCCACTGCAGGCCTACAGCTCCAGCTGCCTTTATCATCTCCACTGAAATTTCATCTATTCCAGCAGTTTTTCCATTCTGCATCTTTCTTACTGCCATTTCAATTTCATTCATTGTAATTTCTTTATCCATTTCTTCATCAACTAATTGCCTTTCCTGGTCGTCCATTGAATGACTGTCATCCGTTCTTATGTTCAGCAGCTTCTGAAAATACTCTCTCCATCTCTTTCTTATTTCTTCTGGCTTTGTTAAAATTATGCCACCTTCATCCTTCACAAATCTGGTGTTTACTCTTTTTGTTTCTTAAGATACCATACAATAATTTCTTGCTGCCCTGCGTATCATCTCTCAATTTCTGTGTGAATAAGGCCCAGCTTTTCCTCTTTTCTTCCTCCACTACTTTCTTGGCCAAATTCTTTGCCTCCACATATTTTCTTCTACTTTCTTCAGTCTTAGATGTTTTCCATGCTTTCCATGCCATTTTCTTTTCCTTCACTTTAATCTTTACCCTATCATTCCACCAGTGTGTTTCTTTGTCTTTCACATTTCCTGATGTTCTACCACACACCTTTTCTGCACATCCAACCAGTGCTTCCTTAAATCTTTTCCATTCCTCTTCAACATTCCCCACCTCTGTCCTGGGTACCAAGGGTATTATTTCCCTTTGAAATTCTTCTTGTATGCTTTTCTCCTTCAACTTCCATACCTTAATTCTTTTCTCTCTTCTTAATTGGGGTTTTTCAATCTTTCCAACTTTCAATTTTCCTATCACAACTCTATGATCTCCACCAAAAGCTTCTTCAGGCATGGCTGTTACATCTACAAGGTTCTTCCGGTGTTCTTTCTCTATGATTATATAATCAATCATGGTCTTTGTTCGTCTGTCTCCCCAACCATACCTTGTAATCTTCTGACTGTTCTTCTTTCTAAACCAGGTGTTTCCAACAATCATTTGATTCCTCATGCAAAAATCCACCAACAACTCGCCTTCTGGATTTACATTTCCATATCCAAAGGGCCCTACAAACATCTTCCTTTCCTTGTCTTTCCATTCCAACTTGTGCATTTAGATCTCCCATCAATAGTTCTTCCTTATCTTCTATCTGTCTCTCCACTTCCTCTAAGAAGTCCTCTAGATGTTCATCTATGCAACCAGTTTGTGGGGCATACAACGGAAATAGATCTTTCACGCCATTTTCAAACTGGAGTCTCATCATCATCATCCTATCGCTGAGGTACTTCGTATATTCCAGATATTCTTGGCCACTCCATTTTTTGCTTCAGGTCCTCCGCTGTAATACAGCCTGTATCCTTCTCTCAGAGGGATCTCCCCTGTACCCCTCTTCTTGGTCTCGCACAGTCCAAGTATGGCTATATCTTTTTCTATCATGAAGTCAACCAGTTCTTCTGTCTTTCCCGTCAGTGTCAGTACATTAATTGTTGCAATTTTGATGTAGTTTGGTGCTGGTTGCCCATTTTTCACTGTTCCCCCAGCACCTGAAGAGCTGCGCGTCGCTTTTAGCAGGGGACGCCCTAACCTTTTCCGAGGCACCATATCTGCTTTGTCCATATAGGCTATTGTTACGATGGGCTCGCCACACCCAAAGGAATTTTATACCTACTGCCAGGTTCAAAATTAGGCCGCCCCTAACATGGAGACAGACGCCTTTCGTAACCGCTCCTCTGGAGTACAGACGCTACGGGTATGCCCCTTCCGTCATCTCCGCCGTACTGAAGTCCACCTTCTCCGCCGTAGATGCCATTGAGGTCTTCACTCGTAACCCTGAGCAGGGACCCATACCAGATGTTACACACCGGGTCAGTGTGCTCTGGGACTCACATAGGCAGGGGCGCCACTCCCTGGGTAGGGCTGCCTCCGAAGAGGGTCCCTACCTGCTACCAACTTCCCCTGTCAGTTTCAATTCCAGTACGAGTACATAATCATCACTTCTCTCGCTTATTCATCAATCGCTTGTGAGTAGCCTGTCAGACATCTCCGGCAGGCTCATTTCAAGTACTTGGAATGGATTAATTCGAATGGAATTAGCCATATATTTAGATAATAATAATAATAAATAATAATAATAATAATAATAATAATAATAATAATGAATGATAAATGATACAATAATGTTATATCTATCTATCTATCTATATATATATATATATATATATATAAATAAATAAAATAGCTTGTCTTGACTGACCGACTGATTCATCATCTATGAACATTAAAATAAGAATAATAGTTAAACACCACCTTTCCAATACTTATCTTTCCTATATTTAGGAAATAAACATTACAGCAGGCGTTGTAAGATGGGACATGTTTCGCTTAACAGTCGTAAGCATCATCAGCCAAAAATAAATCTTAGCCTAAAGTTAGGTCTGATGATGCTTACGACTGTTAAGCGAAACATGTCCCATCTTACAACGCCTGTTGTAATGTTTATTTCCTAAATATAGGAAAGATAAATATTGGAAAGGTGGTGTTTAACTATTATTCTTTTTTTAATGTTCATATCTGATGTCCAATACGGTCTACAATGAGATTTATTACTTGTAATGATTCATCATTGCCGAGCCAAAACTACTGGACATAATGAAATAAAATTTTGGGAATACATTCATATTAAGATGTAGGTGCTCACTAAGAGAGGATTTTTTGGATATTCCATCGCTAAGGGGGTTAAAAGGGGGGTGAAATTTTAAAATGAGTATATCTATATCTCAAAACTTTAAAAGTTTACAAATGTAAAAATTGGTATTTAGAATCTTCCTTAAACATAAGGAAACACGTATTTTATTGTTTTCAGAAAATCCCAATAGGACGGCTGAAAAAGGGTGAAAAAGGGTGAAAAAGGGGTTGAATGCTTTTAATCAGGATACCGGTACTTATATATCAGAAACTGAAGGTACTACAGACCTGAAAATTGGTACTTTTGATCTCTTTTAAAAATAAAGAAACACATATTTTTTTTGTTTTTGGAAAATCCAAATAGTGGGAGGGTGAAAAGGGGGGTGAATTTTTAAATTAGTGTGTCTATATTTCAAAACTTTGAAAGTTTACAGTAAAAATTGGTATTTAGAATCTTCATTAAAAATAAACACATATTTTTTGTTTTCGGAAAATCCCAAATAGGAAAGGTGGAAAGGGGTGAAAAACGGGTTGAATGCATTTAATGAGGATACTTATATCTCAGAAACTGAAGATATTACAGACCTGAAAATTGGTGTTTTGATCTCCTTTAAAAATAAAGAAACACGTATTTTTTTGTTCTTGGAAAATCCAGTTCATGGGGGGTGAAAAGGGGGTGAAGTTTTAAAATGAGTGTATCTATATCACAAAACTTTTAAAGTTTGAAAATGAAAATGAAAACCTACAACCTGTTTTCCAGTCATTGACCGGGTCAGGGATGTAATGAATGAAGCAGATATAGGCTGTTAGTATGATGGGGTCGCCACTCCCAAAGTGATTTATTAATGAATGATAGATGCTATGAAATGAGAATGGAGAGTGTTGCTGGAATGAAAGATGACAGGGAAAACCGGAGTACCCGGAGAAAAACCTGTCCCGCCTCCGCTTTGTCCAGCACAAATCTCACATGGAGTGACTGGGATTTGAACCACGGTATCCAGCGGTGAGAGACCGACGCGCTGCCGTGTGAACCACGGAGGCTTTTTTAAAGTTTATAGGTGTAAAAATTAGTATTTAGAATCTCCTTTAAAGAAACACGTATATTTTTGTTTTTGGAAAATCCCAATAGGAAGGGTTGAAAAGGGTGAAAATGTGTCGAATGCCTTTAATGAGGCTATTTATATTTCAGAACCTGAAGATATTAGACCTGAAAATTGGTATTTGGGATCTACTTTAAAAATAATAAAGAAACAGGTATTTTTTGTTTTTTGGAAAATCCAAATTATGGGGGGGGGGGGGGTGAAAAGGGGGGTGAATTTTTAAAATGAGTGTATCTACATCTAAAAATTTTAAAAGTTTACAGATGTGAAAATTGGTATTTTGAATCTCGTTTAAAAATAAAGAAACAAGTATTTTTTGTTTTCGGAAAATCCCAATAGGAGGGGTGTAAAAGGGTGAATAATCGGTTGAATGCCTTTAATGAGGATACATATATCTCAGAAACTGAAGATATTACAGAACTGAAAATTTGTATATGGGATCTCCTTTAAAAATAAAGAAACATGTATTTTTTTGTTTTTGGAAAATACAATTAATGGCGGTTAAACAGGAGTGACATATTGGGGTGAAATTTTTTGAAAGACGATATCTACAGAATATCTGAGAAACGTGGAATGTTACAGACGTAAAAAGTGATATTCGGAATCTTCTGTAAATGTAAAGAAACATAGGTGATTTGTTTTTGGAAACTCCTCTTAAGGGGAACTAAAAAGCGGTTGAAACTTTAAAATGAGAATTTATACAGTATATCTCAAAAAAACTTAACATGTTACAGAAGTGAAAAATGTTATTTTTATCTCTATTAGAAATAAGGAAACGTGTATTTTTAGTTTTTGGAAATACCACTTGGGTGGAAGGGGGGGGGAGGGTAAAAGTGACTGAAAATGGCATTGAATTCTTTTAATTAGGCGACTGTTATCTCAAAAATGAAGATGTTACAGACATGAAATTTGATAGTTGGAATCTGTTTTAAAAGTAAAGAAACACAAATTCTCGGAAAAAACCAATGAATTGGGGGGGGGGGGGGGAGGTGAAAGAATTGAAAAATTAATTGACTTAATTGTATGAGAATACTTACATCTAATAAAAACTAAAGTTGTTAGGGCCTACAGAAGTGAAAATTGGTATTTGGATCTCCTTTAAAAACAAAGAAAAGCCCGTTTTGGGGACAGGGGGAATCATCTTGGGGGGCGGGAGTGAAAAGGAGTTGAATTTCTTTCATGAGGACACATAAATCAAAAACTGAAGAAGTTACAGTCGTGATAATTGGCACTTAGAAGATCCTTTACTGTTAAAGAAACAAGTATTTTTTGCCGGGAAATTCACTTGGGGGGGTGGGGGGAGGAGGAGTGTGAAAGTGAAAAAATGTGAATTATTTAAATCTCAAAACTGAAGGTAATAGACATAAACAATGGTGTTTGGAATCTCATTTAAACATAAAGAAACACGCCATCTTTTAGTTTTTTTTTTGGGGGGGGGGGGGCGAGGTAAATTAACTTTACGGCGGTGGGGTGTAAAAGGAGGTCTGACCAATTGATTTTACTGTTCATAATGTATTTATAAGGAGCCTCCATTGCTAAGGCTGCAGTGCGCCGGCCTCTCACAGCTGGGTTCCGTGGTTCAAATCCCAGTCACTCCATGTGATATTCGTGCTGGACAAAACAGAGTCGGGACAGTTTTTTCTCCGGATACTCCGGTTTTCCCTGTCATTATTCATTCCAGCAACACTGTCCAATATAATTTCATTTCATTTGTCATCCATTAATCATTCCCCCAGAGGAGTGCGACAGGTTTCGGCTGCCGGCACAATTCTTATTGTCGCCGCTAGATGGGGGCTTTATTCATTCCATTCCTGACCTTGTCGAATGACTGGAAACAGGCTGTAGATTTTCGATGTACTTATTCTGATCATAAAACGATCATTTTTAATCTTTCCTGGGTTCGTTTTCAAGAACCATCTTTTCCTTCGGAGAACGTTCTTATGGTAGATTCTCCTGGCATATAAATAAAAATTTAAACACATTTGAAATAAACGATAGGAATGAGTTTGACCATCTAATTTTTCACCTTTATAATAAGATCAATAATGCACAGAAGTATGTCATTCGTATGGCCAGAAATCCCCCACACTTGCCTACGCACAACAATGGTGCTGGTCACATTCTCAACAATGACAATGGCAGCAGATGTAATTTACCGCCAAGTAGCGGTCTTGCATCTTGCTGTTGTGTCCAGAACATCTATAATAATAATAATAATAATAATAATAATAATAATAATAATAATAATAATAATAATAATAATAATAATAATAATAATGTTCTGGACCATCGTCAAATGTGCGGACCGCGCTGGAAACGGGTCTTGGACGGGTAATGACTAAGAATGCAGTCCGGTCGTGGGTTCAGTACCGCCAAGGCACCCAAGACAACATCACACCTGATCTCCTGAATGATTTGTTCCATATTAAGAATGCTTATAGGAAAAGATGGCAAAGATTTAGGGACCCAAGTGACCGGGTGGAATACCTGGACCTAGCCCGGGAAGTATGAAATCGATTGCTGGAAAGAAAGATTGAAAAATGGGAGAAAACTTGCCGTAATCTATTAGAAAACGAGTCAGATGGCGAATTTCGGCAGATTATATGTAAAACAATAAGCATTCAAATATAAATTTCAGTATAATACTGTAGCGAAGCACGTGTATCTTGCTAGTGTATATAATAGATGATGATGATGATAATAATAATAATAATAATAATAATAATAACAATAATAATAATAATTATTATTATTATTACCGGTTACCTCCATCGGGTGTGTCCCATTGGAATTGGGGAAGCTCGCTGGCTCTGCCGCCAGCAGAGTCAGAGGGTAGTAGGGAAATAAAATACTGCCGTGAAAGAAAAACTGGTCCCTTGCCAGGGTTACGGTGAAGACTGGTAAATGACCAGAAGCCAGAAAACATCTTGAGGCAACCTCTAGGGCTAACAACCCTAGTTGTAAAAGGATGGGTACCCGTCCAAAGCAAAGTCAAGTCAAAAAGCATGATGGCACAACATTTCAAGAAACATATCCCAGGGGATAAATCTTTGGATAAATCCCTCGCCGTGAACGCCACGGCGCACGAGTTTTGTTCGGATTCTGGGGGAGACTACATCATGCAGGAGACGAGTCGGAGCGTCTCGGTGTACCCCGAAGAGTCACAATCTCAGGCCAAAATCTAAAACTTTTCTAGCAACTTTCAACTTAAATTCACTTACACAAACTGGCAAGCTGAAAACCCTCACCAAAGCTCTTCACGAAAATCAGATATCCATAATGGCCCTACAGGAAACAAGGTACCCAGATGAAGAGATTTTTGAATCCGAAGGCTACCGATTTTTCAAGAGCAAAGCGCAAAGAGGAATCCTCAATGGAGCTGTGATGCTTGGAACCGCGTTTGCTGTTAGAACCAAGATCCTTAAATCGGTTGCAAATTTCGAACCTGTGAATGACAGATTGTCTATACTCACAATTAATTGCGCGAACAAAACCTACGCCCTAGTTAACGCACATGCTCCTACAAACGATAAGAACAAGTCTGATCCAGACGAAGTTGATAATTTCTGGGACCTACTGGATGAAAAATTAAACAAAATCCCCAAACACCATGTCAAGCTTCTTTTGGGTGACTTCAATGCCCAACTAAGTCGTGAACAGAAGTACAAGAAAGTTATAGGAAATTACCCTGCTCACAAAAGAACCAATCCCAACGGCAAAAGACTGCTGTCCATTTGCGAAAATCACAACCTCCAGATCATGTTGACCCACTTTCGCCATCTACCCAGAAAGCAAATGACTCGGCATTCTTCCGTCCAAGCTCTCGGAGAGTTCCAAATAGATCATGTTGCAATCTCCAGGAGAAACAGCCCTGAGATTATGAATGTCAAGGTAAAGAAAAGCATCAATGTGGCCTCAGACCATTATATGTCTCTTATAAAATTCAAACCAATTCCCGCAAACACAAGGAAGACAACCAAAGAGATCACACGCTTCGACAATGATAAACTTCGGCAAAGGGTCGAGGAGTTCCAGGAGAAGGCTAGACCAAATGACTGTGACTTTAACAACACCAAAAGTCTCCTTGTTGAGGCCGCCAAAGACGTTGTAGAAATCAAGAGAAGCAAAAAGCATGCCTGGTGGAATAGTACCTGCGAAACAGTCCTCCAAGAAAGACTCAATGCGTGGAAACAGTACTACTCTACGAAATCAGAAAATGATTGGGAAACCTACAAAACCCAACGTGCCCAAGCAGCTAGGGTGTTCAGAACTGAGAAACGTAAATACGAAAATTCTCTCATTGAAAAGATAGAACAATACTTTAGGAAGAATGAAAGCAGAGAGTACTACAGAACCTTCAAATGCAAACTCATTGGCTATAAACCACCATCTCTATGAATTGAGCGAAAGGACGGCACACTGGCGACGTCAAATGAAGAAAATTGCAGCATTCTGGCAGATTACTTCAAGAATTTACTTAATTGCTCTAAACCGCAAAGCGCCATTGAGACCAAGGAACCCTTACTCAGGTACCCAGATTCCAGACCACCCGACAGAGATGAAATCAAGTGACACATTGCCCATCTCAAAAATAACAAAGCGCCGGGGGAAGACTCAGTAGTAGCAGAACTATGGAAATATGCCCCAGAGGAATCACTTGATATCTTGCAAAAGCAAATAGAAGAAATTTGGAACAAGGAGACCCTACCCAAAGATTGGAAAATAGCTTTGATCCATCCATTACACAAAAACGGCAGCATGAAGAACATCAACAACTACAGAGGAATATCTTTGCTACCCGTGACTTACAAAATTCTATCACTTGCCATCCTGGAGCGTTTGGAAGCACAAGTCGAGCATCAAATAGGTGAATACCAAGGAGGGTTCAGAAAAGGTCGCTCAACAGCTGAACAGATCCAAAATCTCAAAACGATCATCAGATATTGTACACTAAGGTCCAAGCAGTATGTGTCTGTCTTTGTGGACTTTAAGAAAGCGTACAACTCCATTGACCGGGAAGTCCTGCTAAACATCTTAAATGAATTTGGAGTTGATTTGAAACTGCTGGCATTAATTAGAGCCACCCTGACCGATACAAAATCCAAGGTGAAGTTCCACGGATGTCTCTCGCATTCCTTTGACATCAAAACAGGAGTCCGATAAGGTGATGGGCTATCCCTGATACTCTTCAACTGTGTTCTTGAAAAGATCATCAGAACCTGGCGAGTGAGATTACAGGAAACCAACTACAGTCCATTGAGAATAGGAACCAAATCCAAGGGGATCGCAACAGACTGCTTAGCATTTGCCGATGATATTGCTGTTCTCTCAAATGACATAGAAACCGCTAGAGTTCCAGTTGAAATTTTAAAGGAAATTGCCGAACAAACTGGTTTGCAGATATCGTTTGAGAAAACAGAAGTAATGACTAACATCAAAGAGGCTCCACCAAAACTCCATACAAAATACGGGGACATCACCCGAGTAGACAAATTCAAATACCTGGGTGAGATCATCATGAAAAATGGACTGGACAAAGAAGCACTTCAGGAGCGAGTACGCAAACTGGAAATAGCATACCAAACATCCCGCACAATCTACAACAAAAAATGCCTTTCCCAAAACACCAAGATACGTCACTATGAAACAGTTCTGAAGCCAGTAGTTCTATATGCAGCCAAAACCCTGTCTCTAAATGCCAACAAAGGACTCCTTGAAGAACTGGAGAAAAGAGAACGCAAAATTGTGAGAGGAATCTTGGGATCGAAGTACAGAAATGGAATCCATCAAAAGAGATCCAACAAGGAAGTCTACAGCAAAATAGAGAAAAAACCGACACAATCAGAAAAAGACGGGCACGATTTTACGGTCATCTGAAAAGAATGGACGGAAGAAAGTTAACTAAAGAAATCTTTCACTTTTTTGATTCAAACCCCAAAACCACAATTCCCTGGTTTAGAAATACCAAAGAAGGCCTGCAAATGCTACATATCTCAGCTGAAGACGCCCTTAACAGAGATCTCTTCCGCAAGAAAATATTGACAAACGGGCTAAACCGAGACGAGCAACTGAGGAGAAGACATGGTGCCCCTTGGACAGAGGAGCTTAAGCAGGCCCACTCACAAAGAATGAGGGAAATTTGGGCTCTAAAGAAGGCCAAGTTCAGTGTCAAATGCAACAAGACTTAACGTGGTCCTTGATGGCCCCAGCAAATTTTATATATAATAATAATTTAATGAATATAATGCTTACTGTGTATGTCGAAAGAATTTGTTTGCAATGCTTTACGCGTGAAATTGTAGTTAGTACATTAAAAATGTAAGTCAGTAAATCAATTGTTTAAAGATGTAAGCCGTTAAAAGAATGTACAGGATCCTAACATGCATACGTTCAAGTATTAATTCTTTTAAATGTACTCGACGTAGAATCCTGAGCTGTGCTGTATTATAGTGCTGGAGTACAACTTTGAATCACGCGGCGGTTCATTTGGCAACAACGGCGAGTGTGATGAGGCAATGACGTTACTTCCACTTTAGACTGTTTAAAAGGTGGTCTGGAGAATAGTAGGGATTTGAAAGGCACGTCACCAATCTGGTACTCATCATGTCAACACAGGGAAGTCCACTTTTAACGCTAATGATAGAATACCAAGGCAAGGAGGCAACAAAGTGGCCCAGTAGCTCTGTGTAGTCACTTTCTTTCAGTCTATAGATCTATGGCATCTGAAAGGGAAAGTTTAACAATTTGGGAAAAGATTAAAGTTATCGAGTGCATGGGCAGAAAAACAAGATCAGAGAGAGAGAGTGTGTGTGGTAACACTGGTAACTTTGGTGTGGAAAAGACATCAATTCTCTGACAAAAAGACAGCAATTAAAACAGTGGCACGAGAACCGTAAAGTTAACTCGTATCCTCGTACCAAGATGGTATAACTCTTATCAAGCACGTAGCATTTTAACCACATAGCAGCCCTCCTGCCATTCCTAAATTTTTGTGCAGTACCGGGAATGGAACACAGGCATCCAACGATGGCAGCTAATAGCGCTAGCCATTACTCTGCAGAGGCAGATGCGAGAAGAGTTATGACAATAGAAAAAAACAATTTGTTAAAACTCAAGGTCTTACTCTTGATAAAGTTCTGTGTGAGAGTTTTTTTGCTGCAAGAAGCAAAGCATTTCCATTTCCGATCCTATTATTCAAGAAAATCTAAGGAAGTAGCAAGAGAGCTTGGCTATGAAGTTTTGAAAGGTTGGCTGGAAAAATTTCAAGTTAGACACAACATTAGATACAAAACTGTGTGTGGGGAAATCTGCCAATGTCGCTGCCCTGCAAAGTTTCTTCCATTATTGCAGTTTATAGAAGAAGACATTTAAGGAGGATGAAACTGGTATTTTTTTTTTGTGCTCTTACTGACAAAACTGTTTTCTGGGGAGAAAAATATACTAGAGGAAAAAATTTCTAAACAGCATCTGACTATGTTATGCAACTGAAATATGACAGGTGAAACATCAAAACCTCTTGTTATTGGAAAGGCATCAAACCCTCCCTGTTTTTAAGGACTGGATGTTAGGAAGTTACCAGTGGAATGGAGAGCTAATGTAAAAACTTGGATGATATGAGAAATTGTGACCGACTGGCTTGTTTTAAAAAAAAATTAGAAAATAAAGAACCAGAAAGGAAAGTTTTATTTTTCATAGGCAGTGCAACCTCCCATCGTGAACTAGTCCAGTCCAGTTAGTGTTCTTCCCCCAAACACTACTCTGTCTCCTACCCTCATGATCAAGGTATCGTTCATATTTTCAAAGGCAAGTACAGACAGTTAATACTGAGACAGCTCATAGCAAACATTGTCACTGTCTTCTGTGCCTCTTGATCTCACTGAATCTATTACCGTACCACCGTACTAGATGCAGTGTGATGGATTGACTTGGGTTGGAAAGCTGTAACAAAGGACGCACATCGGAAAAGTTTCTTCAAGGTAGGAATTTTTTTTTTTTAAAGATTGGCTTTACATCGCACTGACACAGATAGGTCTTATGGAGACGATGGGATGGGGAAGGCCTAGGAGTGGGAAGGAAGCGGCTGTGGCCTTAATTAAGGTACAGTCCCAGCATTTGCCTAGTGTGAAAATGGTAAACCATGGAAAACCATCTTCAGGGCAACCGACAGTGGGATGCAAGCTCACAGCTGCGCACCCTAACCGCACGGCCAACTCGCCCAGTGTAATTTGTGCTAATGGGAGCAAAGGGAACTTGGAAAATCAAGAGGAAAAAGAACTAGAGAGGAAAGGTGAAGAATGTGCAAGCAACAGACCTGAAAGCTGGTGATAGTAGTGACAGTGAGGAAGAAGATGGTAAAGATGAAAACTGCAATTTAGATGCATTCATAACCAGCTATGCCACACCGATCTACAACCCAAGGGCTAATCCAACAGAACAACGGAACCAGGAACTTTAAAAAAAAAAAAAAGATGCTATGGGTTCACCTAATAGGCAAAGAACATCCTACACAAGACTTCATTTGATGTCCTGCTTTTATGAAGGTGGTGAGAGATAAGGCCTGATCAGTGCAGTTGCGGTTTGGGTGGAAGCCAGCTTGTTCAACAGGTAGATTTTCAAAAACCTTTTGGCAAATTCTGTTGTACAACAGCCTTTTGAGAAGCTCACACTCAGCAATTCAATAGGATAACAATTCTTTGGATGGTCATGTGGTTTACCCGGTTTGAGTATTGCAATGATATTCAACTGCTTTATTTTGTATTGAACTGTACGAATTATATCCGAGAAGAATTCTGCTAATCATCGTTTTGCGTACTTCTCAGAGTGCAGGAGAAATTCTGGATGTATACAATCACTTCCAGGAGCTTTGCCGGCTTTTACATTTTTCCGAGCGACCATGATTTCAGAGGTGGAGAAGGAGTTTGAGTACTCTAATTTTTCAGTGATGTTCTTTTTGAGGATACTAAGTTTACGTTTAATTTGCTGAGAGAAGGGTTTGTCTCTTGGTGCTCTAGATGTAGACAATTTATGCACTGGAATTTTCTTTGCTGCTGCCAGTATATGATGAGGCCGTTCCTAACATGGAGTACAGGCGCCTTCTGCAGCTGCAGCTTCATCCACATGAAGCCGCTGGTCCTTTTATTAGGTCGAGTTATTTCTCGCCGCCAGACTGGCTGTACGGTCTTCTCTGTTACTGTAAAAGACTGGACCGGCCAGGGGCTCATAAGACATGTTCAATGGGCGATAAATCTGGTGATTAGACAGGCCACAGAAGTGTGGCATTGTTGTGGAGGCACCTTTCCATGTACAGCAGAGCATTATTCTGCAGGAAAACACATTTTGTAAGCCCTATCGTGAAGGGCAAAACATGTGGCTACAGGATGCCCTGCACACATTGCTGTGCTGTCAATTGCCCTCATATCACTACTATGGGTGACCGATTGTCATATGCAGTGGCCTCCCAAATCAGTACATCAGCAGTGGAACATTGTGTTGCACATCATGAAGCCTCCAGACATGAACATAGCCATTGTCAGTGCACAAAGAGTACCTTAATTTGTCAGTAAAGACAACTCTGTTCCAATCTGTAGCAGTCCAGGTTTGTCTTTCACAACACTACTATAAATGGAGATGATAGTGGGCAGATGTCAATGGCACGGCATGTAATGGATACCGTAAGACTAAATTTTCTTCCTCTAAGCAGAAACGGTTCAGGCGGAAATGGGGTCCTATAACAATGGTGCTACATCTGCCTGGATGGCAGACACAGACCTGCTCTTGCTTGTTTAAGAATCAGATGATCTCTCCTGGTGGTCAGTTGAGGGTATCCTGAGCCCAGTTGCCATATGTGTGTGCCCTCACAGATCCACTGGCCTCAACATGGCAGAAAAGTCTGGTCAGAATGACCTAGGAGCCTAGCATTTCGTTGATATGACCATCCAACCTTGCACATTCAAATAATGCATCCCTCATCATCATCATCATCATCATCATCATCATCATCATCATCATCATCATCATTTCCCCATGCCCAGCTCCTGCCAGGTTGGGGTGTTGATGGCACTTCTCCACTGTTGTCTCTCCTTCTATCACTCCTCTTCAGTAATTGCATTCCAGTCCAGTCTTCTTTTCCTTATACTGTTCTTGACAAATTCTATCCATCTTGCTCTGGGCCTCCCTCTTGCCCTCTTTCCTTCTATTGTACCCTCCAACAATTGTTTTGGTATGCTTCCATCCTCCATCCTCATAACATGTCCAAACCATCTCAATTTATTCTTCTCCATCCTATCACTCACTTTTTCCATCCCTATCTCTTTTCTGACCTCAACATTTCTTACTCTATCTCTCCTTGTCTTTCCTACAATACTCCTCAGGAACTTCATCTCACTGGCCTGAATTTTACTCTAATTTCTTGATGTCAAAGTCCAAGTCTCTGATGCATATGTTAATATAGGGATATGATACATCTTGTACTATCCCTTTACATTTCTTAAGAACTTCTGTTCCCATTGTATTTGTATTGAAAAAGGTGGAACCTATAAGATTTTTTAAATCAATTGTTAGTGCGGTGGCCTCATTTAGTTCTATACCTTTTATCTTTAAATCATTAGAAACTGAGTCTAAACATCGTCATCTTGGTCTCTTTCTACTTCTCTTACCCTCCATAAGAAAATCCATTATTCTTTTAGGTAACCTATCCTCCTCCATTCGCCTCTCATGACCCCACCACCGAAGCTGCTTTATGCGTACAGCTTCATCCACTGAGTTCATTCCTAACTTAGCCTTTATCTCCTCATTCCGAGTACCCTCCTGCCATTGTTCCTACCTGTTTGTACCAACAGTCATTCTTGCTACTTTCATTCTGTTACTTCTGGGCCGATGACCTTAGATGTTGGGCCCCTTTAAACAACAAGCATAATCAACATCACGTTACTTCTAACTTATGAATAAAATATCCTGAGTCCACCAAGCTTTTGCTCCCGTAAAGCAAAGTTGGCCTGAAAACAGACCGATGTAAAGACAGTTTCGTCTGGGAGCTGACTTCCTTCTTACAGAATACTGTTGATCGCAACTGCGAGCTCACTGCATTAGCCTTACTACACCTTGATTCAATCTCACTTTGGTACCATCCTGGAAGAACACACAACCTAAATACTTGAAATTATCGACCTGTTCTAGCCTGGTATCACCAATCTGACATTCAGTTTTGTTGAATTTCTTACCTACCGACATCAATTTAGTCTTCGAAAGGTTAATTTTCGTATCATACTCATTGCACCTATTTTCAGGTTCCAAGATATTAGACTGCCGGCTTTCGGCACAATCTGCCATTAAGACCAAGTCATCAGGATAGGCTGGACTGCTTACTACATTTTCACCTAACTGAATCTCTCCCTGCCATTTCATACCTTTCAGCAGATGATCCATGTAAAATACAAATACAGCCTTCTTTAACCCCTGTAAGTACCCGTAACCAAGAACTCATTTTACCATCAATTCTCACTCAAGCCCAATTGTCAACATAAATGCCTTTGATTGATTTTAATAATCTACCTTTAATTCCATACTCCCCCAGTATGGCGAACATCTTTTCCCTCGGTACCCTGTCATATGCTTTCTCTAGATCTACGAAGCATAAACGCAACTGCCTATTTCTCTCATATAATTTTTCAGTTACCTGGCGCATATTGAAAATCTGATGCTGACAGCCCCTCTGTGGTCTGAAACCACACTGGTTTTCATCCAACTTCCTCTCAACCACTGATCGCACCCTCCCTTCCAAGATGCCAGTGAATACTTTTCCTGGTATACTAATCAATGAGATACCGGTACCTTAATAGTTGTTGCAATCCTTCCTGTTCCCTTGCTTATAGATAGGTGCAATTACTGCTTTGTGCAGTCTGAAGGTACCTTACCAACACTCCATGCTAATCTTACTGCTCTATAAAGTCATTACATCCCTGACTTCCCACTATACTTCACCATTTCAGGTCTAATTTCATCTATTTCTGCTGCTTTGTGACAATGGAGTTTATTTACCATCCTTTCCACTTCCTCAAGCATAATTTCACCAACATCATTTTCCTCCTCCCCATGAGCTTGGCTGTTCGCAACACCACCAGGAAGATTTCCTTTTACGTTGAGAGGATGTTCAAAATATTCCCTCCACCTTGCAGTTATTCCCTGGGATCTATTATGAGTTACCTGAATTACTCAAAACACTGTTCATTTCCTTTTTCCCTCCCTTCCTAAGATTCTTTATTATTGTCCAGAAAGGTTTCGCAGCTGCTTAACCTAGCCTTTCCAGGTTATTACCAAAATCTTCCCACAACTTCTTTTTGGATTCAGCAACTATTTGTTTCGCTCTATTTCTTTCATCTACGTACAATTAATCTGCATCAGCCCTTGTTTGGCGTCATTTCTGATAAGCCTTCCATTTTCATTTACAAGCTGCTCTGACTTCATCATTCCATCAAGATGTTCGCCTTTTCCAGTCTTTACACACAGTTGTTCCTAGGCATTCCTTTGCTGTTTCTACTACAACATCCCTGTATACCACCAATTCTCTCTCTATATCCTGAACCTGCTTACTGTCTACTGTTCGAAACTTCTCACTAATCATATCCATGTACTTCTGTCTAATTTCCTTGTTCTGGAGATTTTCTACCCTATTCGTTTGCAGACAGATTTAATTTCCTCTACCTTAGGCCTAGACATCTTAGTTTACTATAGATTGGACAGTTGTCTGTAGCATCAAAAAATCCCCAGAAACTCATACATTCCTGACAGATTTCCTGAATTTGAAGTCGGTTAAGATATAGTCTATTGTGGATCTGGTGCCCCTAGCCTCTCATGTGTAGCGGTGAATAGCCTTATGCTTGTAGAATGTATTCGTAACAGCTAAACCCATACTAGCATGGAAGTCCAGTAAACACTTCCCATTCCCATTAGCTTCCATATCTCCATATTTACTAATCACCCTTTCGTATCCTTCAGTTCTGTTTCCTACTCTCCCATTGAAATTGCCCATTAGCACTATTCTATCCTTGCTGTTGACCCTGACTACGATGTCACTCAGTACTTCATAAAACATGTCAACTCGATCCTCATCTGCACCCTCACATGGTGAATACACTGAGACAATTCTCGTCTTAATTCCTCCAAATGCCAAATCTACCCACATCATTAGCTCATTTACGTACCTAACAGAAACTATGTTGCGTGCAATGGTATTTCTGATAAAAAGCCCTACCCCAGACTCTGCCCTTCCCTTTCTAACACCCGTCAAGTACACTTTATAATCTCCTACCTGTTCCTTGTTATTTCCCCTTACCCGTGTATCACTTACTCCTAGCACATCCAGATGCATCCTCTTTGCTGACTCAGCCAGTTCTACATTCTTTCTTCCATAAGCCCCATTAATATTGATAGCTCCCCATCGAATTCCATTTTGTTCGTTAAGTTGTTTCCAAGGAGTCCCTCGCCTGTCAAATGGGAGTGGGACTCCGTTACTCCCATAGGTCCGAGGCTTGCTTAAAATGTTCTGAGCTCGGTAAATTCATGAAGCAGGATGCTACCCTACTTATACATAATCCAAGTGAGGATCTCTCCTCTAACGAGTTAGGGACCACCAGTGGATTGTATAGTCCTAGCCGCCTGAGCACAAAGAGGGCCATGACTCAGAATATGTCCGAGATGCCCACTTCCATTCCATAGCAACTGGTATCCCGACTCTCAGGACCACTTACTAGGCCACTCAGCTGTTGTCCATGGTTCACGAACTAGGACGTGACTAGAGTAACCCACACCATGAACATCAGAATAAAACAACCATAAAACCGAAAAATATGGGAGAAATTAGAAGGTTGGTACACAAAATATCTGCAGGCTCCTAACCTCAATAAGGTACATAACACGCTAGAGCTACATGTCGGTCTGTTGGACAGTGAAACAACTCGCCTACAACACTTCCAGTGCATGCAGCAGGGAGTTACACATAGAGGTGAAACGCTTATCTTATACATCAAGTGTGGTAAGGCATTTACTCATCTCACTTGCGCAGGAGAGGAAATGTACTCATGCACGTACTGTGGTATGCCTTTCACATACATAGGGGATGAACATTTGACACATGCGCTAAACGAGGATATGCATTCAGACATCGAAAAGACACATTTATATAGTTAGTGATGATGTTGTGTATAGTGGTCACGAGTGATACTTGCAGTGTAAGTTTTTACTTGATTTAGCAGTATATTCAAGTTTATTCTTGCGTGATTTTGCGGTACAGTGGAGTGATATTAGGTGTAGAAAGTGCGTTTATACGTATATTAACATCTGAGATCTTACTACGTCAAGTTGATTGTCAAATTAACCTTCGTCAAGCAACATGAATATACGACAATGCTGGGCAGCAAAGAGAAAGAGATTATAGGTGCAGAAGGTGAATTTCATACTCAACATGTTTACATTTATCACATCTGTCACGAGGAGGTTGGCAGTAACAGGGACACTGTTGAATGTGAAGGCTGCAACAGATGGCATCATATTGACTGTTGTGGAATGACCGGAGTTGAATTTGTTGTACTTAAGCGAAAGAACTGCAAATTAACTTGGCTTTGTAATGAATGCAAACTCCGGTTATTGAAAAAGAAAATTTCAAATGAAAAGTATCTAGAGTCTTTGGAGGATAACATACAAAAAGTACTAGAATTCTTGGAAAATGGTCTCAAAAGGAGAATACGAGAAGAAATACAAACCACACTAAAAAAAGAATTAGCTCATTGATTACCCGGGAAATTCGTAATCAAAGAGAAGCCAATAGATCGCTTGACGGTCGATAAACACCAAGCCCTAGTTCCTTCCGACAGTGTGAAGCCACGGGAGCCCCAAATAGAACAACGAGAAACCCAACAAGGAAACAACACAAAAGTATGTAAGGATGAAAATAACTCTATTTCAGATCCAGTATCAAGAGGGGAATGCGTGGAAGAATGCAACAGGGATAAGGATACTCAATACGATGCAGGACCATGGACTACTTACCAAGGAAGATCTAAAGCTAAAGAAACTAGAAATAATTGTACACGAGGAACACAGTGATTGGCTGCAGCCAGAATACTGACTCACAATCTCAGGCAGCCCCCAAAAAGGCATGGATTTACATGGGTAAACTGCATAGTAGAACAAAATCGGAATATATAATTGACTTCCTCCAAACAAACAGAATCGAGGGAGATATTGAGTGTGAAATACTGCCAGCTAAAGGAACCAGTAAAGCTTTTAAACTAGGTGTAGACTTCAGATTTCTTGACTCTCTACAAGATCCCAATTTCTGGGCAAAGGAAATTATCGTGCACCCGTTTCTTTTTCGGAGACAAAGAACAAGTGCATCCTTATAATACTGACTACAGGTCGACACAAACAAAGAACAAATCAGGAATTTTGGATATTCTACTCTGGAACGTTGAAGGGCTGAAGTCAATTATTTGTTAACCTCAGATTTTTTTTTGGCAACGGTTTGATGTAATCATAACCACAGAAACATTCTTAACGGAACATATAAGTCTATCATACCTATATAGCAAGCATGCCCTAGCCAGCACAAAAGAAAAAGGAAGACCGGAAGGAGGAGTCAGCATCTTCTATGTAAGACTGCATAGGAAAGGTGAAGGAAACACTTATAGAAGAGAATATGGTAATTATTCGAACAGTTAAATTGACGATCATAGGTCTATCTATCAGCCCCATAAAGGAAATAGATGATGCAGTAGAGCACATTGTAAGATCCATTACAACAGTTAGAGATGACAGAAATGTAATTTTTGGCAGCGATGTGAACTGTCAAAACAACAAACCCGATTACAAGACAAGACTCCTGCTAGACTTCCTACACAATGAGGGATACATTCTGCTAAATAGGCCAGAAGCTGTATCTTATATAGCTCGTAATGGGAAAAGCACCATAGACTTAACCTTTATGAAAGGGGACTGCCTAACAATATACAATCAAGAAGTCCTATATTCGGACTCTGTTGCCGCTCTAAGGAAACACATACCTGCCTTCCAGGAATCGTTGCAGAAGAAAGATTGCTGTCTAGAAATAAGGAGTGGATTACCACAAGAAATGTATCAACTGATACTCTTGAAAGGAGAAAAGGCGAACTGCAAAATATATTGCAGATGTTTGAGGAAGGTCTTCTAGATTCAGCACTGGATACAATGCTGTATATTATCAAGGAATCGCAAATCCGGAAGCCAGCAAGAACTGCCAAGATTTGGTTTGACTCCAAATATTATAAACTTAGACAAGAGACCCTGGACCTTCTCCATAAGGTGCAACAATCAAATGACCATTCCACACTAACAGATTATGCACCGAAGAGGAAAGGGTACTAAAAGCTGTTACTGCAAAAGAAAGCAAAATACTTTGAAGATCTGGCACAAACACAAGCCCAAGAAGCCCTCAGGGATCCATTCATTGCACTCAAGATGAAAAAAACAGGCTCCACTCCAGAATTCCCGATAACTACATGGCAAAAATTACTTCTCAAAGATTCTAAACAAGCAAAATCTTAAAATTGCTCTCCCTCTACAAAGAAATGTTGCTTCAGTAACAGATTCGATAGAACAGGAGGAAGTCAGAACTGTTATTCTTGGCACCAAAGACAAAAAAGCAGTTGGACCGGATGGGATTTTCAACAAAAACTTGAAAGACACTTGTGGCATACTGCTTGACACATGGACCACCTTATTCAACACGTGTTATGCAAAAGGAGAATTCCCAGATGGATGGAGACAATCTGTCATAAAGATGATATACAAAGGCAAAGGAGATAGAAGTGACCCAGACTCATACAGGGGCATAGCCCTTCATAATAACATCTACAAGGTCCTTGCAAAAATACTGGATAACAGACTTGTCGCAGCAGCTGGAACGATGATCCCTGATCTACAGTTCAGATTTATGAAAGGAAGGGGAACTCTAAATGCAGTAAAAAATCTCATTGACAGTATTCAGGACAGCATTAGACATCCGAAAGGAAAATTCTGTGTAATCTTCATAGACTTCAGAAAGGCATTTGATCTGCTGAACAGAGATATGCTCCTTTTAAAAGCAGCCGATATGATAGGATATGACAACCCACTGACTATAGCAGTAAACAACATCCTGGCATATAACCAAGTGACTGTACATGACAGCAAGACATATTCAGCAAACATAACACAGTAATGGAGTTCTCCAAGGTGATCCTCTAAGCCCCATGTTATTCAAAATTGCCTTGGCAGACGTCGCAATGATCACCCGTGAAACCTCCGTTACAATGTATTTATATGCTTACGACATTATTATAGGGTCAAACAACAGGGAAGAATTGTAGAATGTAATGGATAAACTCTAAGACTATGCCATTAAAAACAGCTTGGAAATTAAAAAAATAAGACAGTCCAGATGGTATTTAGAAAATAGGGAAGAATTGCAGCCAATGACAGACTACAGTGTGGAAAGAAAGACTTGAAGGTCTTGAGCTCATTTAAATATTTAGGATCACACTTCAACTTTCAGCTACTTCTTTCAAATGTCATGTAAGAGAGAGAACTTTGGCAGCCATCAGAAACATTTACGATACTTAAGATCCCACGAGACTATCCTTAAGCACGGCCACGAGTTTATTTTATGCTAAAGTACTTCCAGTTCTAACATATAGGCTGGAGCTCATCTGGGAACACCTAACAGTATCTGACATCCGGGCCATTGAAAATGTCAAAGCTAGATTTCTGAAAAGAACACTGGGGATCTCCAAGACGTCACCCTCAGGATTGGCATACATACTAGCCTCCGAGGCATTTTTATTGGAAGATCTACAAATCAGAATGCAGCTCCCATCTACAAAACAGGAACAAGAGCTGCTTCAAATTAGACAGAAGAAACGAGAGGACATCGACCTGGAATTTTACTCAACAGATGCCTTACTCAAAATGGCTGGCCTGGACCAAACAATGATGTGCGGAGTGCTCTAAATAGGTTGGCAATACATGGTTTTCCCCATAAGCTATGTAATCAGCAGAGCTATCATGACCCATCTGAGCACTGTGTTTGTAAGTTCTGTGAAGGCCATTGCGAACGCTACCATTTCAACAAATGCGCTAAACGAGGAAAATCCCTTATGGACTATTGTAAAACATAAATTAATGTTAGTGGTGTGGTGCTTACTTATAATAGTTTAATGTGCCTTATATATGGCCATTTGGCTGCAATGAAGTTATAATAATAATAATAATAATAATAATAATAATAATAATAATAATAATAATAATAATAATAATAATAATAATAATAATTTCCACAGTTCATTGAAAGTTTTAAATACTTGGAAATATTCTTTGTTCACGTTGGTACACAAATTTATAATTTTAATTATAATAATATAATATAATATAATATAATATAATATAATATAATATAATATAATATAATATAATATAATATAATATTTATTATTATTATTATTATTATTATTATTATTATTATTATTATTATTATTATTATTATTATTATTATTATTCATGATATTACAGTTTGTAAATCATTTGTATTATTCAAATATGAAGTCATTGAATCAGACAGTAATATCTAACTTATAGAATTTTAAATGAATGTGAGAAATGTTTAATACACTGTATTTTATAACAGGTACGTCACATTTCTCTTTAAGTAAATTGTAACACGCTAAATTATGTTCACTGAGTCATGTGAAATATTTCTATGTTTCAGTTGAATAATTTAACATGTTAAAACACTTGGTCGTGCAAGTTCTAAGTATCACAGTTAATTGAAAGTTTTTAACATTAGGAAATATTATTCTATATTCATGTGGGCATGCAAAATGATAATTTCCACAGTTCATTGAAAGTTTTAAGTACTTGGAAATATTCTTTGTTCACGCTGGTACACAAATTTATAATTTTCACTGTACTCACATAAGAAAGTTCACTCAGACGAGTTTCTGGCAGACTCTAGCACTTTGATGATGATGATGATGCTTGGTGTTTAAAGGTGCCTAACATCTAGTTCAACGGCCGCTAATGGTACGACATGAGACGAAATAATACTAATATAAATGGTCCGTTATTGGACATTATAAATTTTCCAGCTAACTCATTCCTGGCTGCCAGCGTTTCGCCCCCGTGTGCTAGGTTGGGCTCGTCAGTTGGTACCTAGCACACCTACTAAGACGCATGGCTAGTGCATACCGTGGAGACCCCTGCGTAGGCTACTTGAAGCCACCGGCAGTGCCAATGCACTATGAGAGACTTTGTCTCACTACCAAAAATTGATGCCTGCTTGGCCATCATGGGAATCAACATCTATATCATGAGACAAAATGTAACGAAAAAGTAAAAGTCCAAAATCCGCCACTGATCAGAATTCAAAGCGTGAGGATGAAAAATGAATGGATGGAAATGAATTTAAAACAATCAGTGGATCCGACCTGCAGTGCCTCACGTTCACAGAAACTGACGTAAAACAAGAGTATTATTGACCAAGGGACTGCTTCTATAGTATATTACTGAATCAATGACGCTTGTAGTCTAACGGGGTCCAAAATCCAAGTCATCCACCCCTCATAATGGTACTTATCGCTAGGAAAGTAGAACCATGGTATTTGTCATGTTGCGGTACTAATCAAAAGTAGCGCAGACTCGTGGTATTCCACACAATATGACACTACTCACAGGTGATGAAATTCGAACATGAAATACAGACCTAGGGTGTTTCGCACATTGCAGCGCCATTTACAGACAACGCAAACCTATGGTGTTCATCACAGAAGTGTACTAACAACAGGGGCTCGTACTATCCCGTGGTGCTCCTAATAGAGTGGTTACTAATCATAGGCAAGCCAGAACCATGGTGTTGCCCACCCATGGTGTCGCTCAAAGAGTGGTACTAATCACAGGTACTCTAAAAACCGGAAGCATACTCTGTTGTTACTAATCACAAACCTATTTTGTACCTAACATAGTGGTATTACGCGGAAGTAAAAGCGGCCCATGGTGTTCCCCGTGTGGTGGTACTAATTACAAGTAGTCTCATGGTTCTTTTAGTCGCCTCTTACGACAAGCAGGGGATACCGTGGGTGTATTCTTTGTCTGTGTCCCCCTCCCACAGGGGGACTTCAGCACTTTGAGCAGCATCGTGGTGATATATGGAAAGCCTGACGAGCAGCGCTTCCAGCTGCTGAACAACAAATGCTGACTCACCGATCCTAGGGCCCTCTTTTATACGATTCTGACTCTGACATCACCTGATGGCGTGATTTCTTCTCTGTGAAATAACTCCTGTATCCCTGCACGCATTTTCACAAAATTTGGACAATGAGACGTTTACGTTGTTACACACAGAATGACGTTTCTCTCACATCGCTAGGTTAATTATTGTCAATGATTTAATTTTTCTGACTTGGAATTCTCTCAAATCTGTGACATCATCTGTCCTTGGCAGAGGCCACTCGTGAACGGGCTAGCCGTGGCCTGTGTGAGAGGGTGGCCTATCCACCTCCTGCATCAGCTGATTGCGAGTTGAAGCGCATTGTTGATTTATAACACATAATACTCAAGAAATAATTGATGTACCCGTGTTCCTGGTACAATACATTTTTTTAGTAGTATTCCTCTTGTGGCTGACAAAAATTTCTGGGCAGAACACTGACACAGTAGCTTTGCTTGGAAATGAACGATTTAATTCCATCTTTCTTCTTAATCACTGCTATTGCACAAATTCCTAAGTTGGGGTTGCACTGTATTGTTGAGCACAAATACGGATCTTAGGTGTTTTCCGCCATCTTGTGGTTCTAATTGCATACATTGTGTTCCTATCACACACTTTCTAATTTATAATATTAGAATATATAATTACTATCGAAACCTTGCACACAAATTTTTGTAATATTCACCGCAGTTCGGAGCGTATAGATATTCCTGTAACTTCAGTCACAGCTCCAAGATCAACTGACTATTCTGGACTGCAGATTTTAAAACAGGTAAACCCAGGCATTTTGATTGGCTGGTTCCTACTTCGCAGTCTTTCGGTTGGGCGAAACCATTATGTCGGGGGGTGTAAAGTATCATTCTGTCCGTAGCATCTCATTTTCTTTCTATGTCTACTTCTTGCTCCTTTGTCTGCTACCTGGGGGTTTCTTTGCTTTGTTGTGCACTTCCGGTTGAGTGTGAGGGAGTTGGCGAAGGCTTGGCTCTTGTTGGCATAATTAGCTAAATTGCATGTGCTCTTAGAGTCTCTGTGCTATTACTATATTGCTGGTATGTGCCTTAAACTGAATTGGCTATCTCATGACTTCCACTCCTAACTTCCTTTGATATTGCTTTGCCAAACTAAGGCTAACATTGATTAAATTGATAATTCATATGGACTCAGTAGATGGGTGCAGTATGTATGTATGTGTGCGTGCGTGCGTGCGTGCGTGCGTGCGTGTGTATGTGTCCAAGAAGTCCCTGTATCCCTAGTTTCATATTATTGTTTTTTTGTTATATTATAGCAAGGACAATTGAGTTTGTATAATTGGGGAATTCAATAGTTGTTTTATTGGTATTGGTATGCTTGCTGCTAGCGTTGTTGTCAGTCTTATTTCAGTTGTTAAGTCATGGCGGACGTAAGCAGACACAGTTACACTGTTGAGGAGCGATTAGTGGCATGTGTGTGGGTGCACGAACGAGCATATATGGGGCAAACAATGACAGTGATAATGAGTGCATTTAGAGATCACTTTGGCAAACCCCCACCTCGTAAAGCTACTCTGCTTGATTGGGAGAAACGTGCGTTTGCTTCAGGCAGTGTCAAAGACAGGCCGCATAGTGGACGTAAGAAGACGCAGGAAGAAATGTGTGCTGCCGTCGCTCAATCAATTGAGCAGTCTCCATTGAAATCCATTTGCAAAATAGCAGCTGAACTTCAAGTACCGTGGTCAACAATGCATGACCACATTAAAAGACATTTGAAAATGAAAGGATTTAGGCCGATGCATGTGAATGAATTATCTGACAATGACATGGAGCAATGAGTTGCAGCCTGCCGTGCTTTGTTGGCACAATTTCCAACTGCCGTGTCGCGCTCAAGAGTGTTATTTTCTGATGAATGAACGATATATCGCAGTTCACAGGGGAGGAATGTGGTTTTCTGGTGTAAGGAAAGTCTTCATTATGTGCAAGAGTTGGAAAGGACCCCCCCTCATGTTATGGTATGGGCCGGGATATCATCACGTCACTTATCCGGACCGTATTTTTTTGATGGGTATGTGAATGGAAAATCTTATTTGCATATGTTACAATCTTGGTTAATACCTCAGCTTCAAGACAAGGGAATCATGGATCATGTGTGGTTACAGCAGGATGGGGCTCCAGCACATTTTGCTATTCAGGTGCGCGAGTTCCTTTATGAACAATTTCAAGGCCGCTGGATTGGCCGTGGCTCACCAACATCTCCAACCCTGTTGAAATGGCCACAATGAAGCCCGGACCTTACCATGCCAGACAACTCATTATGGGGAATAATCAAGTCCCATGTGGCTCAACGTCGGTACACGACTAATGAAGAATTGCGCCAAAGTGTGGAGGAAGCCTTTCATTCCATAACTCCTGAGATGCTCCGCAAGATGTCAATGAGGACTTGGAAACAGATAGAACTCTGTGTAAGGCATGATGGTGCACATACAGATTCCCTGGATTCATAGTTTTTATATGTAAGTATTCCACTATAATATGAAACGTATGAAACTAGGGGTACGAGGACTTCTCGGACACCCTGTCTGTCTGTCTGTCTGTCTGTCTGTCTGTTTGTATGTATGTATGTATGTATGTATGTATGTATTCGCTCATAAAACTAAACATGATACTGCTTAAAACCATCAAAACATAAAGCACCAAAACTTTTCAGAAATCAGCACAATAGAAAAGACAGTCAAGTACAGTTAACTCTTCAAGAAAACTGGTAAACTTAAAATTATTGTACTTTATTTCAAAAAGTATTTATTAAATTCCTTTTTGTGTGACCATTAAAACAGGTTTAAAATTTTGTCTTTCTCAGCTGAATTAGGGAAGTAGCAAATGGATATTTGAAACTCATAATTCAAGTTTGTTGAAACAATTGTTTACTTAAGAGCTACATAACTTCAAAATGGTTGACATGTTGATGTAAGAGTTGGGAGTTTCTTTCTTCTCATCAAGGCATTCAATATATTAATATTTTTATTATAATCTAAAACAATGAGTTTGTAACGTTGTGTTGATTTGTAATAGAGCGACACCGTTGCGTGCTTTTAGACATGTCCTTGTTCTACAGTGATATTAAATTAGAGTTTGTGTTCCTTTTATGTTCATTGGAGACTTAAGGAGAAATTTTCTGGAATGTTTGTGCATATTTTCTTGATGAAAACTGGAATATTTTAACATATTTTTCAGGTATTTATTTTATTTGAATGTAAAAGACATTCAAAATTCCTTGAAAATATGTGTGAAGAAATGTCCTCATGAGACATTGTCTTCAATGGATGATATTAAGAAGTTTTATTACCAAACTGGTTCCTCACTCTGCAGGTATGTATGTTTCTATATTTTGAATTACATTTTAATAACTCAACCTTCTGTGTAAAAACACCATACTATTGTTACATTTTAGGTATGACTTCAATTTTAAAAAATTTGAACAAGATAATTGGGGCCCAGATAAAGTGAATGATGCTGTGACTGTGCCACTTGGTCCTTGTCCACCTGTACCTGTATTTGCAAGGTAAGTAATGTTTCTTCTTCAACGTTTGAAAATGTAGAAACCAAGACATAACTGCTTATTTTCTCTCTTCAGAAATGTTAAACACTTGAAGATGTCATGTGAGGTTATTTTCAGGAGTTAAACATAGTAATGTGGAGTGTGATTTGAATAGCCATCATTCCATATGGGATATTTGAAATGAGTAATCAAGTGCCTTTGGTTCAAATTCCACATAAATCTAGAAGTCTATCTGTCTGCCTTAAGCCTTCAGCTCAGAGGCTGGTTAGATTCTCAAAGAGCACCACCAAAGGTTATGTGGTTATAGGGAAACCAATGGTGGTGCCATAACAAGGCCATAACAAGGCCTTGCATGATTAGGAGTGAGGTAGTTTGCTGTTGCTTTCCTCACTGAGCCAGAAAGTTTTATTGCAAAGCAGCCAAATCTGTGGTAGCACTTTTCATAACATCCGCATGCAGTAGTGTTCTGAATTTCATTACTCAGCACTGCCCATACCTCAGCAACTTCTATACTATTGTAGCCATACATGAGACTTTGGTGGAAACTACAGTTTATTCTGGTTTATGCATTGAGACAAATGCAAAAATACTGCATCTTTCAGGAATTAGCAACAGGCTAGATCATGATATCAACAGTTACTTCAAATTACATGCTTACTTGCTTTTCTAAATATATTTAAATATATACTTCATGTTGAGACGAGGTTTCTCTTGTGGTTTATTGTAGAACTGATCAGTGGAAAACAGTAAATAAAAATGTAAACAGGCTGTGGGGTGGGTTTAAAGCAGTTGATGAAGAATGTGAAAACACGTATATACTTTTAAAGGTGGTAAGGAATGGTTAAGACTCACTATATTAACATAGAAGTAAACAGACTATGAAGTAGGTGCAGATTGGAAAGAAATAGAGTTAGAAATGGTTGTGGAAGTAACAAGAAATTGAAGGAACTTGCTGTGCTAGGAAATTGAATCTAGTGAAGAAATCAGCTAAGGATAAAATGATGGCAAGCATAATTGGCAGTCATGCAAATTTTAGTGAAAAATGGAAGGGTATGTATAGGTACTTTAAGACAGAAACAGAGTCCAGGAAGGACATTCCAGGAATCATTAATAAATAAGGGGAGTGTGTATGTGAGGATCTACAGAAGACAGAAGTATTCAGTCAGCAGTACGTAAAGATTGTTGGTTACAAGGGTAATGTCCAGATAGAAGAGGTGACTAATACTAACGAAGTATTGAAATTTACCTTCGATAACAAAAACTTTACGTGTTATGTATTGAAAAGGTGGAACAAATAAACTTTAATATTTATTTGACTTTATTTAACAAAGACTTTTACAGTAAGATACAAAAGTTGAAAACTAGAAAAGCAGCTGGAATTGATAAGATGTTTGAGGATGTACTAAAGGTGTACAGTAGTACCATATCAGAAGTATTTATTTTTTGATTACTTTTTGTATGAAGAAACTATACCAAATGAATTGAGAGTTGCTATAGTAGCCCCCATGTATAAAGGAATGTATGATACACATAAAGCCAAAAATTATAGGCCAGTCAGTTTGATGTGTTACATGTAAGCTTTAGGAGAGCATTATTTCTGATTACAGTATATTAGACATGTTTGCAAAATTAATAACTGGTTCGATAGAAGGCAGTTAGGGTTTAGGAAAGGTTATTCCATTGAAGCTCAACTTGTAGGATTCCAACAAGATTTAGCAGATATCCTAGTTTCGGGAGGTCAAATGGGCTGTGCCACGATTGACCTATCTAAGGCATTTGATAGGGTATATTGTGGGAAACTACTTTACAGTATGAAATTTTATATTATATTTTCTCACGCCTTTTTAGCCTATCCACCTCATAAATTGATTTTTACTTTCTATAAATGTCTCTGTTTCCGCATTGAACTGAGAATTTCTAAAATATGATTCAGAACGACTTGACCTTCAGATTGACAACTTTGCTGCCTTAAGAACTCTTTGAGCATTCATTTAATGAGACCTTCAGTCATCTTCTGTGATACTCAATTGTTCCAATTCTGCACTTATTTCTCTTCTCACTGGTGCTTAACTTCATCTTTTCTATGTAAAAACTTTAACAACTAGCTATTTTCCTAATCTATAAAATATATGACTACAGGATCCAACATTGAGATAATTATTTATCTCCACATCAAGATTTATAAGACCTTTGAATACCCAGTGCATCTTTTTTATGTGATATTGAACTTTCATCTTGTGAAAAAGTTTGTTTTCTGCAATGCCGAAGGAATACAGAGAAATGACAAAATCAACATGAAAGCACAAAATTACTTACCTTGGGGCAGTAGCATACGTACATAAAACGTGGAAGGGCTCAGAAATATTAAGGAATAAAGAGGACAGGATCTTAAATTAACAACAGTTGAGGGGTTGCCTGATCAACGTGACTGATAAAATTTTAAAATGAGACCAAGTTAAAATTGGAGAGAAATACTTACGTAATAAATAAATAAATAAATAAATAAATAAATAAATAAATAAATAAATAAATAAATATTAAAATTTCATAAATACAGTTCAAATCTTGGCACGATTTAAATTAATAAAATCAATGGAAAAAAATTTAGAAACAGATACCAGTTAATAAATTACTAAGTAATATTAAATCGAACCATTTGTTTAAAAACTAAGGATGCTGAAAAACTGATACCTTCATAGATTTTTACAATGAATTTAAATATTAGAAAATTAAAAAATTGATATCTTTAAATAATAACTAATATTTAATTAAAACCTTAAAAGTTTAGAATACTGAGAAGGTTGCAACCTATTAAATAAATTATAATTACTTGGACCATAAGGAAAGTTCATAGATCAGTACTATTAAATAGATTATCATCCATCTTGAATTAATTCCTACATGATAAATGCAATAACTATAAACCAGGTTAAAAATTGAAATTTGTTACAATAAATTCCCCGTCAATAATTGATCAATGACAAGAACACGGACACATGCACAAAACAAAATGTGGCTCCAACAGCAAATAAAATTACACGGATAAATAAATCAAGTTTAAATGACAATAAATAAATGACAGAAAATTTTCCCATCCAAGTAGAATTTCACAAGGGAAAAATTAATCCACAATTAAAAACAGAACAACACACACAACTTGAAGCCTGTAGCTACCCAAGCCAAGCCATAATTGGATGCCGTTATGCATCATTAGACCAAGCGCCAATAGTTGGTTACGAGATATTCGTGTTTAACTTTAGGTTTCTTTTCAAATAAAAGTATTTATAAATCCTCATCAATACAAATCAAATTATCTGTTAGATGGAACAAAGTCTATACATGTTTCAGCCTATTCTGAAGGTCATCTTTAGTAGCAGAACAATTATTACATAACACAGAAACAAATTAAAAATCTTGATGAAGTGAAATGACAATGATCATGATTAATGAATTAAAAACATATTGAGGTACAAAGTCCTCTCGTATGAGGAAGCCCACGCACACAATAAACACAATTCACCAGGCTTCTCTACACCCAGGGATGCAGAAAAAGACAGCTTTTAATAGTATGATTTTCAGAGCTCTTAATGTTCCATTATCACGTAAGAATTTTAAAAAGGAAATCAGCACCATTCATACAATAGCTGAAGGTAATGGTTTCAGTAAAGCTTTCGTGAACAAAATTCTTAATAAATTTAAAAGTAAACCCAAGACCACTTTAGAAAAAGAATCTTCCCCTAAGGAGAGGTTCATCACATTTACCTTTAATAATAATAATATATATCCTATTTCAAACATCTTAAAAAGCACAAATTAAAAATAGCTTTCAAGACCGTTCACATCAATGCAAAAACATTTTTTAATTCTCATACAGTCAATGGCAACAAATAATTTGCAAACTCTGGGATATACAAATTAAAATGCCAATTGTGTTTTTCAATGTATGTAGGACAAACAGGCCATAGCTTCAATATAAGATACTCCGAACATCTCAGTGCCCTGAAATACAGCCGCTACTCAACATTGTAGGGAGAAAAATCACAAATACACAACAATTGACCAGGATTTAAAGATCTTACATTATGAACAGAAAGGTTCCTTACTCAATATACTGGAGGATATTTATATAGATATTGACCAATATAACAATCCCATGCACAACCTAAATGAAATCATCTAGAAGAAAAATGTATTATTAGAAACCTTTGTCCCACTTATCTGTGAACAATTTATTACTACAAACAAGTTTCACTACCGACATTCTAGAACAAGACCTGCCCTTCCCTCAACATCCCCCTCCCGTGACTCACCTCACCTCATCCCTCCCCCTTCGCCCCTCCCTCTCCTCTTCCCCACCCAACCGCATCAGCATAGACACACGGTAAGCCACATACAAGCTTAATTGTCAATGTGGCTTGAGACTGATAAGGTCGTTTCCACTTGAAACAACAACTTTTATTACATGTAAGTCGATTGAGTTTTCTTTTCGCACAGTATTTTGACTTCTTTTTCATCCACTCATATGAGAGGACTTTGTACCTCAATATGTTTTTAATTCATTAATCATGATCATTGTCATTTCACTTCATCAAGCATTTTAATTTGTTTTTGTGTTATGTAATAATTGTTCTGCTACTGAAGATGGCCTTGAGAATAGGGTGAAACATGTATAGACTTTGTTCCATCTAACAGATGATTTGATTTGTATTGATAAGAAGGATTTTATAAATACTTTTATTTGTAAAGTGATAACCGTCCATATGGAATGAGATTTATAACTTGCAATAATTCTAGGTTTATGTGTTAATTCGAGCAAACATAATTTTGTTAAACATGGTATTCCTGGTGTTGTAGGATAATAGATTGTACCTTATCACCAAATTTCAACATTTTTATACTCTCAGTTCATAGATTTTCTTGAAAAAATGGTGCTTAGCCTACTGATGCAATTTAAGGTATTTCTCACTTGCGAATAATGCATCACAATGCTACACCAATAACCCCTTACTGTTGAGTATCTACTGTGTAAGTCTTGAAAAAATATGTGACCGCAGTCGTGATTAGAACCTAAATCTCCTACTGCGTTGAGTGCTTGAACCATCGTGAGCTGCGCCACAACTCCGGCACATTATTCAAGTTTTAGGTGGAGAAACTTTAGAAGGGGGCTATTCCCTAAAGTCATTGCTATAACCACTTATTGATTTTACGAATTTCAACTCATCTGAGTCAAATGCAAATAGTAAGAAGTGAACCATTGTAGTCTATACAATGCAGTGCATATTTCTTTATGGATTTTCCTTCACGATAGTTCTATAATCTTCTGAGAGTACAGTACCGACGTGATATTTTCAAGCCTATGGGTAAGCTTTGTTCTGCTTTAGACACACATTAGTTCCTAAGTAGAATGGCAGTCTCTCATACCATTAGAGGACGTTGACCTAGATGTTAGGCCCCTTTAAACAAGCATCATCATCATCATCATCATCATCATCATCATCAGATTGGCAGTCCCTTGAACTAAGTAAAGGATATGGAGGCTGGTATATGTGGTTATGATTACCTTATTCCAAGAAAAATAAATTGATTCTGAAAGGAAGTATAGAATTTTAATTACTCATCTCAGTCGAACAGAACAGGAACAGAAAATGTGATTAAAATATTTGCTCCCATAAATTCATATAAAACACTGGACAGGTAATAAGATTGTTACTCTCAGTTCATTCACTCTCGAAATCAGGATGTCCATTGAATCCATCTATGCTGTCCACGATGTCAGAATCTCCTTGAAGTTTCTGGTAAAATTGTTTGGCATCTCCAAGTATTATGTGCATCAGCGACTTAAGGTCTCCAAGTTTGGCTTTAGAGATAGGTTTTCCATTTGGCCACAAAGGTTTTTCCGCCTGCAGTTTCTCATTACGTTTACGTAGTCCTCTGCAGTGTATAAATGCTGATGAAATTTGAGGGCATGCTAAATATTTGTAAAATCACTGCATTCATTATTCTGATCTGGAATTCACTGATTTGGTGTATATTACATAGCATAACATGTTAAAACACTGTTGCAGTGAAGCCTTCGCTGCTTCTTCAAATAAATATATCGATACAGAAATATTAATTACATTTCAGACTACCGTATTAGACACCGTACAATAATTTCAGTTTGATACTAACCTTAGAAAGTTCTTCTAGAATGATTCTCCGACGTAATCATTTTGGCAAGCTGCATTAATAGCATTGTCCTTCTCCTCACTTTCGGAAGTACTTGGTACATCGCTGAACTTCATCACTTGATAAACCACTCAGTGTATCACTATGTCAATAACTTAGCACTGTCAAAATTGCAGGCTCCCTCGCTGTCATCCACGACGCAATGTGAGGAACGAGGTGCTTGGTCTAATGATGCAAAATGGAATGTACATAGTCTACTGATGCGATTTACAGTTTCACTGATTCCCGCTATGTCGCTTAGGTTTTGAGTTTACTGTTAACCAATGCCCTCTTGTAAGACACTGGGGAATTTATTATAAGTAGTTCAAGATTTGCTCTACAAGATAGTGCTAAAATCTCAATTTTCATCAAATGGCGCTTTGTCTATTGATGCATAACTCCATGCAATTAATTTTAATAACAGGCAAGGCCTTCCAAAATTTAAAGCCCCCACAAGATAAGAGATACGAGTCTAGTGATGCAACAAAAGATACAGAAAAGAAGCAAATACGGAAGAGAATAAGACATGTGAGCATTAACCACAAGAAAATTTAAGAACGGGACAAAATAATTTTATTTTGCTACAAACCGAGGAGTTACCGAAGACTAATAATAAAAATAATATTACATAAATTATAAAATTTAAGTTAATAGAATTTAACATTTCACATGACTATTTTACAGAAAACCAAAGTGGTTGTTATTAAATTAAATACGAGGTGGCCTTGGAACTGTGACAATGCGCATATGAGATAGGATGTAGGTACGGAGAAACTGACAAAAAGAGATTACATTACAACAAATCACCAAAGGCATGGTATCACACCAAATTAACGGTACAATAGAGGATGCTTTACAAGATCAGGGAAACATAGACTGAAAGAAAAAAAAAAGAAAAAAAAGTTTTAAAAAATAATAACAAATCCCAAAAGCCAAAAAAAAAAAAAAAAAAAAATATATATATATATATATATATATATATATATGAAGCAGAAAACTAAACACATACGATAATGTCAATTATACCAAAAATTAGAATGACATACTATTCCTAAGCTCATATAGTGCGTTTCCAATTTTTACCGTTACATGTGAAAATCTTAACAATACTGATTTGACCTTTCTGATTTGATTACAAAATTTTCAAATACTGGAGAGAAGTAGTTTTGATCAGATCTGGACAATATTGCCGAAAACACCAGATAGGCCTAATATTTAATTACAATAACACAGTTGGCTTGTTAACAATCTTGACAATGTTACCGAAAGTTCCATAACGACGGCTGTAGATAATGCCATCTCCAAATAATTCATGGCAGTAGATGAGCTAATACCAATATAGTGGTCCGTTATTGGACATTATAAATTTTCCAGTTAACTCGTTCTTGGTTGCCTGCGTTTTGCCCTCGTGTGCTAAGTTGGGCTCATCAGTTGGTAGTTAGCACACCAAGAATGAGTTAGCTGGAAAATTTATAATGTCCAATAACTGTCCATTATATTGGTATTATAAATTTACTCATTCAGGAGAAATATTTCATGTTCCCTACGGGAATCAACATCTATATCATCAGTAGATGAGCTTCCAAAAATTGTTTGAAGGGATATTTACTTACATATCGATGGTTCCATATCCAATTTAGTGTAATCCAATGGCACAACACTTATGACAGAGTTAGAATTTCAGTGGTAGAAAGCTCGCCTGCCGAGCAGGCAGCGGTTAACTCTCACATCAATAATATTACTGAAAATGAAAATGAAAACCTACAACCTGTTTTCCAGTCATTGACCGGGTCAGGGATGTAATGAATGAAACTTATATAGGCTGTTATTACAATGGGGTCGCCACTCCCAAGGTGATTTATTAATGAATGATAAATGCTATGAAATGATAATGGAGAGTGTTGCTGGAATGAAAGATGACAGGGAAAACCGGAGTACCCGGAGAAAAACTTGTCCCGCCTCCGCTTTGTCCAGCACAAATCTCACATGGAGTGACCGGGATTTGAACCACGGTATCCAGCGGTGAGAGACCGATGCGCTGCCGTCTGAGCCACAGAGGCTCCCCAATAATATTACTAAAATATAAAATTAATATTAACTTGGAGCACACCACAATTTAAAAGAAATATTAAGACATAGTCGTAGACTTGTAGCATTTTCAACCCGGGGTATTTAGTTCCATTCCGTTGGCTATCCAATATCTCTTCCAACGAACATGACTTGATCCAACCATCTTGGAGCCCGGCTGCAAGACAAATCCTTGGCAAGCCGGAAGCTCGCAGTTCAGAAAACAAGCTACGCGCATGCGTGCAGCATAGATCCACTTATTGAGCTAATAGAATGATCTCAGCTCGTAATAATTGTAGATAACAGTTTTATATATAGAGAGATTGTCGGTCACACCAATTAACAGCAGTTCCAAACAATGGATGATTAGGATGGGGAAACAAAGTGCCAGAACACGAGCAAATATGCCCAAATAAATACCATTTTGCCATATTTATGTCACATTTTCTACGTCTTTTATTTGCTAGCGATTTTTTTTTTCCTTACACCTTTTGAAAAATTTAAAAGATCTTTGAATACCCAGTGCATCTTTCTTATACATTTTTGAACTTTCATCATATGAAAAAGAGTATGTTTTCTATGCACTCTTGTTATTTGCCAGTGAATTTTTACCTTGCAGCTTTTGAACGACATGCTGAAGATGACCCTGACTAGAGGTCAAAACTGGTCCCAATTGTGATTGACTTATAATGTAACCTTGCATTATTAAGTTTTCTTGTATTGAATAGGTGGAACCACAATATATTTTTTAATTAATTGTAACCATAAAAGTAGTTACTAGGGCGTAAATCAAATAAGATTATTAGGGATAAATCGAGCCCCTTCTCCATTACAGATGTCTTAAATTAAGTTTCAGCATATTAAAATATGTATACATTTGTGATGAATTTATGAATGTGTGTTTCAGTGAACCAGTCCTCAATCGATGCATTCCCCGTCCTGTAAAAGATGTAGCTGCCCAGATTGTTACCAGTCTGTATGCTATGCTCAACAGTTGGGATGCTGTTGAACAAGTATTAGCAGATTTATATGCTGCATGGAAAGAAATCCTAGCACTTTCCTTTCTTGCATTCGGTATGTATAGAATTTGAATTTTATGTATATAATTTTGAGGATAGAATGTCAAACGTAATATAAAACAGAAATTTACGATCTGTATTCTCCCTGCATCATAGTATAGTAAGTTAAATCCCATTAAGGTGTACCAAAGCTAATACAATAAGCTCACAGTTGTGATCAAAAGCATTCTGTAAGAAAGAAATGAGCTTTCAGACAAAATTATCTTTACATTGCTCTGTTTTCAGTCCGACATTGTCAAACAACAGTGAAGGCATCTTTACTCATCGACTGAATGTAACAGACATGAAAGTAGCGTGAATGATTGCTGGAGCAAACAGGTGGGAACAGTCACAGGAGGGTACTCACATGTAGGAAGGAAACGCGGTTAAGAATGAACACAATGGATGAAGCTGTAGGTAACCTCCGACTTCGGTGTTGGGGTGATGATGATGATGGATGATGATGATGATGATGATGATGATGATGATGTGCCTCTAAAGAGGCATGGTGCAGGTATTTTAGTTGATGCCCATGGACAACATGTGCATCTTGATGTGGTGGTGGTGGTGATAAGGTAAAGGGGGGGGGGGGGGTGTGAAACCTGGTGTTGGCACATAGCCTACTCTTAACAACAAGGGGTCTCCTCAAGGCTTAATGTTGCCATCTGATGGACAAATCACCATCAGCAGCTTTACATGACCTCAGTCCTTTTGAACACTGCAGAGATTGAACCCAGGCTTTTGGCACCCAGTATAGGTATTTGGAGTTGTATACCACCTCTCCTTCCTTGCTGGCCAACATTTTGATGGTGAATGGTTTTTTTTCCATCAATGGGACTCGAACTGCTAACCATGGTGTCAGACCGTATGACAGAGATACCCAAACAGCACTTCTGGCGCAATAGTGTGCCGCAGCCAGTGCACTTATGCACAGGTGTTTTCACAGGTTTGTCTAACTCTCTCTGCCTCTCACTTCCGTACCTCACACTTCCTTACCTCGCATTTACTCAGCGCTTGTAATAGAGTGAAAAATGTATGGTCGATGATAGCATTTCAACTATGGTGAGTCTTGCAAAGAAATGGAGAAGGGAAGAGTCATTGATCTTCAAAGAGATATGGGACGTGAATCATCTTTTCTGTGTGGCCTCACTATTTTAAATTCAAAGAAACATTCCTGGGAATGCCATTATAGTAAAAAATACTGGAAAGTGATGATGAGTATGGTGATAATTATTTGACCTTTAAAAGGGGAATTTTCTATTCTATTCAGTTCATTACGGCCCCTGAGGATCACGAGTGACTTGTTCAGCACATCTTCTTTCTTCCCAATACCTCTTCATTCTCTCTGCTTCTGTGATCTGAATCTGGATTCTGGTGTCCGTCCATCTGTGACCTTCCACGAGCTTTCTGTATTTGGACCTATCCTGTACTGTCATCAGTGGATATTTTTCCTTTATGCCAATAGTCTCTTCATTTTCTCCGACTCTACTTATTTCCAGTTAATCAGGTTGCATTCCATATCTTCTTTGTCATCCTACTGTCGTCCATCCTCATGAGATGTCCAACAAATCCTAACCTTCTCTTCCTTATCACACTTGAGATTGGTTCTATACTCTCATACAGTTTCTGCCTTGATCTGTGTACCCAGATTTCACCTTGCTTTTTGGTGCCCCATATATGTCTCAAGATTTTTTTTTCCTCCTTCTCCAATTGTATGCATGCTCTCTTGCCCAATTTCAGCATTTCAGTTGCATATAATGCAGCATTCCTGATGGTTATCATATATTGTAGTAGTTTGGCATTCCTCGAAAGGTTCTTCTTTCCATATGTAGTCATGGCTGCATATCGTAATTTCAGCAGCATTTGAGCTCTGTCTGTGGTACTTTTGTTGCTTTGTACTTTATCTGTGATGTTCTCACCTAGGTACCGGATGCTGTTGATTCTCTCTACCACTTGGCCTTTTACATTCCAATCGGTCTTCATATTCAGTACCTTTGTCTTGTTGTAGGCTATTTTTAGACCAACCTTTGCTGCATTCTCGGCTAGATTTGCTAATGCTAGCTTTGCGTCTTCTTCCTTCTCATGTAACAATACCATAACATCAGTGAAGGCAAGGCAATCCACTATGACATTGTGTTTGATCTTATATCCAGTATGTACACCTTCAATTCCCATGGTTCTATTCAACTGTCTCCATTGCTTCACCACTTCATCCAAAACTAGGTGAAATAATATTGGCGACATACCGTCCCCTTGTAGGACCCCTGTCTTAATTTGAAAGCTGTCTGACAACATACTCCGATATATTACTCTAGCAGTTGTAGCCTCCAATGTTTCCCCCACCAATGCATGTGTTGTAGAATCCAATCCTCTGTTGCATGGGATGTTCAGTAGTTTGTTCCTGTCTGTCGCGTCACAAATGTCACTATTGTGCCCTTTCCTTTCTTGTGTCTGTGTTCTATGATTTTCTGAGTCCAAAGATCTGTTCTACACAGTTTCTCCCTTTCCGTAAACCACCCTGGTATTCTCCTATGGTCAATTCAAGCTGTGCTTCCACTCTATCACTCTATTCAGCAATAATCTCAAGAGTATCTTTTTCCCAGTGTTTAGCAGTGAGATACCTCTGTAGTTATCCAGTACTCTTTTTTGTCTTCTTTCTTATGTACTGGTGTAATTATGGCTTCTTTTCAGTCGCTAGGTATCTTCTTATTTATCCAGATGTCTATTATTATTCTATTCATGCTTTCTTCTATTACCACCCCATTTGATCTCCTCGGCACATATACCATTACCTGCTGCTTTCTTGTTCTTGAGATCCTTGATTGCCTTCACAACTTCTGTTCTGGTGGGTGCTCATCCGTGCTTGATCTCTCTGCTGTACTGTAGTGTCATACTCCCTGTGGGTGCTTCTGTGTTAGTTCTTTGAAATATCTTGCTATTTCCTTGCACACGTCTTTTTCACCTATTTTCCACTTGCCATTTTGTCCTTTAACAAAAGGTTTTTTTCGCCTCATAACCCTTTATCCTGCTCTTCATCTTCTTAAAGAAGGATTGTGATTTGTTTTTCTTCAACACATGATCAGCTTCTTCCAGCCTCTCATTCCACCTTTTCCTTCTGGCATTCCTGATCGTCTTGGCAGCCATCCTTCTCGATGTCTTGAATGTTGACAGGTCCTCTTCATTCTTGGTAGTCTACCACCTTATCCACATCTTCTTCCTGTACTCTATTGCCTCTTCACGTTCTTCTGTCCACCACTCATGCTTCCTTCTCTTGTTATTAGTGGCCAGTCATTTGGATTCTTCTCTAACCTTGTCCTTTAAGTTTTCCCATTTACTCTCCACTCTCAGGTTCTTCATATATTGATCTGGGGTAAAGTAGTGATTATCATGTGCTCCATGGTTACTTCACAAGCTGAAGTATTAAGGTGGGTTACCACAGTATCAGTAGCGTTATTACAACTGCGGTAATAAGCCCCAGAGGGCATTTTATGCCTTCTGCCAGAATAATGTTCACCCTGGTTGGTTAGGGCTGGGAGTAGGCATTTCCTCCATATCCCCCAATAGCTATGGTTTTCCCGCCAATACTCGGATGGTTGACTGCAGTGGTTTTCCACTGGGTGATGGGATAGCCACATCCCTACGCCAAAAGGGAATTTTCAACTAGCTTATTGACTTTGCAAGGTTCAAACTTACTCCTGATTTATTTGTTGAACCTTTTCCTATGTCAGATGAAAATGTTCCACCTACCTTGTAGTGCAATACCAGACTAAAATATAGGTTCAACAATTCTCCTACTTTGCAGAAATTTATGGCAAATTCTCTCGGCAAGTGTATCTAATACTCCCCAAGTGTAAGACAAGATACTGGTGAATGTAAATGAACTGTATCAGTGTGCAGAAAACAAAGTGAACTTTATTAACAATGTTTTAAAGTCAGACAAATGCACGAATAGAGGTTGGTGCGAAGAAGTGTTAGCATCTGTAGCAGTGATAAAAAAGACTCTGGACACCTTCAGAGAGGAGATTACAAGGCTAGCCGACACAACACAGTCAGGTAAACAACAAACAACTTACTCAGAGATAGTGCAGTCGAGGCTAAATAACTTCACCACAGCAGTATCAACCAAACATGTGGTCATTTATCTCCAAAGAATTCCAATGAAGTGAAGGATTCTGAACAGACGGTGAGATTATTACGGTCTTCTACCAAGGCAAATTCAGTTACAGTAGGGGTAAACTAAATCAAGAAAATATTGAACAAGAAGGTAGAGCTTGAGTTAAGAAATGAAAACGAATTCAAGACAATAGTGAGCCCAGTTGAGACAAATAATCCCCACCTGACGACGAGAATACCATGCGAAAAGAATCTGCAAATTATTATCCATGGAAATGAGATCAGCTTCTCAGAGTACAAAGTAGCTCCCTCCATAGTGGAACAGAATTCAGTAATCAAGCATGCACTCTCCGTCCATCCCAATGACATAGCACTATGTTTCATGAGGACGTCACGAGATGGCAGGACAAACTACCTATAGTTGAAGTCAGTCCTGCAATCTACCAGGCACTACAGAATTGCGAGAAGTTCTACTTAGGATACATGAGATGCAACTTCAGTGAACATGTTTCCATGATTCGCTGCTACAACTGCGTGGGCTACGGACATTTCTCTACAAATTGTAATAAGGAACAGTGCTGTTCATATTGCTCAGATGCTCACAACTTTCATGACTGCCTCAGAATGAAGACTGAGTGCTTTAACTGTACATTTCAAAACAAGAACTAAATTCTCGGCACCCTGATACGTATTAAATATACCAGAAAATATTCAGTATCATAAAATCTGATATTAACTATGGCTGAGCTCCAAGTCTATCAAGAAAATTTACACAAAACAGTTGTGCCTACCCAAGAACTCATTTTAAATTCCGAGCATAATGGAAGAACAATTTTGTGTGTTCAAGAACCAAATGTTAGAAACAATAGAGTTTTAGGTTTTGGACAAGAGTTCTATATCCACATACTGAAAACGAACACACCTGAGAAACGGATTTGAGCTGCAATCGTAACAAAATTGAAAAACATCATCTTACTCTTACAATACTGCACTGCTGACAGGGTTGTTATATGCACCACGTTTAACCAACAGGACCTCTACACCTGAAATGTGTACTTTGACTCAAACAAGATATTGACATGTATCCGAACAGTTGTCAACAGATATGTGATGAGTTAAAAGGGAAACCATTTCTAATCACGGAGGACTTCAATCCTAAACATGGGACTTGGAACAGTCCCGTAGAGGATGCACGAGGCGCACACCTTTACAACTTTTGCAAATCCTCTAATTTTGTAACCTTTACTACGGTGGTTACACAAAACAAGTACTAAACACAATAAAGGAGGAAAGTAACAGCAACTGCACACTATCAGAAAACACTATACACTCAAAGAAACATCAGCTGGCCTACGCGGATCTCTGCCAACAACAACATAATACGAAATATCAGTAGGGCCAACTAGTGGACAATGAACCAGGAAAATGGAAGGGAGTACGACCTACTGAGGGCATGGATATGGCTTAAGTTGCAGATTCCGAAATAATTCGCCGTGATCCTTAAATTTGAAAAATATTATTTACCTACAAGTGAAAATTTTACAAATACATTTCGAAACGAAATCCACCAAAGTTGCAACATACGAACTATAATTTCTGTGATGTACATAACTTAGAGGTTCTTTGATAATACCTTTCTGTAGATTTAAAATTTCAAATCACTATAAATCTAGTTACCAAAGGAGTTGTACAATGCAATTTAGTAGGTCAAAAGCAACGTAAAAGCAATTACAATTTATAGTGAAAGTGAATGTACTCTTCTAAACTCTAGCGTACATCAAGAGACACTGAACTACCAGAGGCAAACCCCAAGGTAAATGTATTAAATTACAATGTACATATTTAGTGAAATAAGAAATGGGAAAGCCTCGAAAACAAACCGGGAACCCCAGCAGAAAAGCTAAGGCGTCGTAAATAATTAATTTGGCGAATCTAGGTTAGGCTAGAGCAGACTCCTATACGAAATTGCAACCAAACATTACGGAAATTTTAGCCGGACGGAATTCAAGAGTGCTTACCCGAAGGTGCGCCATCCCGAAAGCGAGGCGTTGCACATGACGCAGACCAACACAGACTAAAGGCAGATCAGGCCAAGACAAGACCGAATTCTCATGAACGCTGACTCGCTCACTATATATAGAAAACCCTGGCCTAGGAGTAGCCAATCAGAATGCATGAGTCCGCCCATCCCCTCCTAGTTTCACCAATCACAATTCCTACTCCCGTCGCGAACTTTAACTAACATTCTCGAATACACACGTTTGCAAATCTTCCATTTCCAGAATAGTTAGAAAATTCCTTCTAGAACACATAACCCACAAAAGGCAACACACCCTGTTCAACAATTTACATAACAAAAGTTTCTGGATACTTCCAGTAAATATAGAATTGAATACTACTATTTACAAATACATAATATGTTACAAATATTACACAGTACAGGTTAGGTCATTACAAATAAAACATTATATCATACTTTACAAATAAAGTCTTCAAAAACACTTCCCACTTCCACTATATTGTTCACCTGTGACATCTTCCTCCCCCCGAAAGTTGAGCCACGCTCGACCATTAACATAGTTTCCCTGGGGAAAAGGCGATAAAATGTTCTTACACAGTGCAGATAGTAAACATACATTATTCTAACACACACGATTTCTTGAAGTAGTCTTTCTGATAACAAACAAAACAAACTGTCAGCACACCACAGGTCCTTTTAGTAGCCAAGATTTTACGATTCATCAATAATTTTCAAAAATAATAAAGGTGTTCATAGATCCACCTATTCAATAAATATCACAAAATCTGCATGGATAGTCACATTACATCTTCAAAATGCCTTCTGAACCTTTTACAATTGTTTAGACAATTTGTACTCTGTCCACCAAAGGATGTACACACTTTCTTTCTGCCAAATGTTATTCAGCCAGGAACTTCTCACTTTGTTGCCAAACAGTGTTCAAAGCCTCCTATTGGGCGAGTTATGGACTAAGTATTTTGCACCACTTTTCCACACCAGATACAGCACAGCTAGGCCACAGGTTCTCACTGATGATGCGGCTGCCGACACGGCCGTTTGCCGCCAGCCTCCATTCAATTTCATTCCGATCCAGGTAGCCATGTAATTGCAGTCCAGTGGTATCTTGCACCAGATAAGCAGCAGGGCGAGACACCGTCCAGTCCGACTGCCTCCATTAGGACGTTTGTCACAGGATCGTGGTGTGGCATGGTAGCGCCCAAGGCACAGAGTATGCCTCCCAACTTGGCACTTCAGGTTGCTGTCCGAAGAAGCTGGTCACTGCAGCCACTGTAACACAAACAAACTGCAGCAGACAGGGGAATACTTAAGGAAAGTATGCTGCTGGGCTCAAAGCTCTTGCGCAGTCACCCAAAGGGTGGCTTAATAAGTATGCAGTAGGGACTCTCCCTCGCACACCAGGGATATTAGGGCACTAGCCCCGGGGTAAGCATTGCAACACTGCTATCTATAATACATCTGACAAGATTATGGTGGGGCTGAAAGGAAACTATAGGAGTTTACCCTAAACCTGAAAGTGAGGGGAATAAATTCCAAGGAGTGACCCTAAACTACAACCTACCTAACTTATAATACTAAATCCATTACACTAGAGGATACCTAAAGTATTCACCTTCACAATTACTTACAACTAACTTACAACCAAACTTATTATTATCTTATAACTAAAACCTTATAAATACCTTACAATAAAATTATTTTATAACTAAATTCTTACAAATAACTTACAACTAAATCTACATGGCCACCAACCATGGTATTTACCCTTCCCTACCAGATCTGGAAAGATAACAACATCACTATTAAGACAAAAAAGAAGCTTGTTGAATCTCTAGTCTTCTCAGTCTTCTTGTATGGCGCGGAGACGTGGACCATCCTCAAACGGGATCGTGAACGGATAGAAAGCTTTGAAATGTGGTGCTGGAGGAAAATGTTAAGGATTCCTTGGACAGCTCATCGCACGAACACATCAATCCTGAACCAACTTCAGAAAAAAGTTCGTCTATCGTGTAAGGTCTCTCAGCGGATTGTACGCTACTTTGGACATATAATGCGCCGAGATGGTAGTCTTCAAAAGCTGATTGTTGAGGGCAAAATCCAGGGAACCAGACAACGAGGACGAATACCAACGTGATGGATTGACATGGTGAACGGTCCCCTACAGTGTTCTCTCAGAGTAACCACATTGAAAGCTTTAGGTAGGGAAGAATGGCGGAGTATGGTTCATCGGCTAGAGTGCTGAATATTATGATAATCACGACACCTCAGTCATGAGGCAAAACGAAGAAGAAGAAGAAGAAGAAGACCAGACTTAAGGTACTTTGATCTGGGAGAGGTGGACTCTGCTGATCCTTTTCCCTTCGGGATCGCTCACCAATAATGTTATCGGGCTAAGGAACCTTAAGATGGTGCAGGGACCTCGAAATCTGGGGCCCAACTTACTGATAACATGGTCTGCAGCACTACTAAAACATTATAATTATCATACTTTACAAATAAAGTCTTCAAAAACACTTCCTACTTCCACTATATTGTTCACCTGTGACAAATTTAACAATACTAAACAATACTGACTGACTTACAGACACACCAACTCGCTGAGTTATTTAGATGTAAGTATATTCAGTCTAGCACTTCTTCCTCTCATCTTTAATTGGGACGTAAGTGATGTACCAACACTTTCCGACCACTCCCTAATTATGACGACCTTAAAATCAACTACAGAAATACCGTCAATAAATGCTAATAGTTACTCAGCCAGGATCTACAGAACAAGAAATGTCAAATGGTCTTGCTTCCAACAGGCTGCTAAAAGATAGCAGAAGGATAGCAGAAGAAATAGCTGCCTGCAAGATTGCCGCGGAATTAGATGATATAATAGAGAATGTAACTGATGCCATAAACAAACTGGCAGAAGCAAATCTACCAAAAATTTCTTACAACCATGTAAGAACTTCTGGTGGAGTAAGAACTGACAGTTATGCGAAAACGTGTACTGGCCTGTGATAGGTGACATAAATGAAGCCGCTGCCCAGTCCTACATCAGAGATATCACAACATTTATCTAGCACTCAAAGAGGCATACAAAAACTTGATCCTGAAAATAAAATTGGAAATGTTGGAATGTTGGAAAGAATTCTGTTCAATCCCTACAAAAGCTAAACCTAGGAAATTTGTTCAGAAACTTACCAGGAGACCAAAACATGTCAAAAACCTAACCTCCATTAGAGACAGCTCGAAGATTCTTTCGTGACTCAGTCAAATCGGCTAGAATTACCGGAATCAGTGAAGAAATAATGAAGAGATTTGCTGTGATTCTGCATGCCATATCAACTGGACTTCCTCTTGATGTTGATAAATTTGATAATTTTACTGCAGACCTGACACATCTGTATCTTGAGTTATATCCGTGGTATTTCCTTCCATCTACCGTGCACAAGATCCTTATACATGGAGGAAGTATAAGTGAATCGGCCATCCTGTCAATGGGTATGCTGAGTGAAGAAGCGCAGGGGGCAAGGAATGAGCACATTAGCACATTACTCAATACAGGGAGGTCATGTAAGAAAATCGTCTCGAGAATGCAGCACTCAATATGTGTATAACAGGCTTTTATTAAGTTCTGACTCAAGAATAACAAGTGCTTCTCCTTTCTTGCATAAGAAGAACAAGGGTTTGCCATTTGAAGTTGCAACAGTTGCTACGGGAACTGACAATTTTCGGCGGAACTCAAACCTTGTGTGCTGCGGACGAAGAGGATGATGACATTGAGATTGCCGATAATGATGACGATGACGAGGATGATTGCTAGGAACAGTGAGATATTATGTTACTATAAAACCAAGACTATTTTCGAATCAAAGGAGTATGTAGTATATGTAGTATATATAACAGTTCCAGTACATGTCTAACAATAAAATGTCAAACATAAAGCATTCCGGATAAAAACGACTTTTGTCCAGCTAGATATGATTCCTGGCCCACTGTGCACTGGGAGACAGTTTTGTAGAAAGAGGTAGGTCGCTGACAGATCCACAACCACACCCACTCTTGCACTTCCTCATGGTACCGCTGCAGATAATTCGAGACATGACGCCATTCTGTCATCATCTTGCAGTGATGTGCGCCCTTCTCGGAATCTCTTGTGCTACTCATGCACACTCGTCATGGATGCGCAGTGTTCGCCATACACAGCAGACATGCGATGATGAGTTTCGCAAACTCCAGCCCTCTCAGCCCCTGTGGGTGGGGGGCAGTAAAATAACACCCATGGCATCTCCTGCCTGTCGTAAGAGGCGACTAAAAGGGGCCCTAGGTGCTCTCAACTTGGGAGCGGGGTTTGGCGACCACGGGGCTCTTAGCTGAGTCTTGGCATTGTTTCTACTTACTTGTGCCAGGCTCCTCACTTTCATCTATCCTCTCCAACCTCCCTCAGTCAATTCTTGTTCTTTTCTGACCCTGACAGTATTAGAGCACTCGAGGCCTAGGGAGTCTTTCATTTTCATGCCCTTAGTGGTTCTAGTCTTTCTTTGGCTGATACCTTCATTTTCTGAAGCGTCGGATCCCTTCAATTTTTTTCTTTGATTAATGGTTGTACTTACTCTTAACACATTGCTGACCGGATGCTTGAGCTTGTCACATACCCTGTGGACCGGACATTTTTCTACTAAGCATACTAGGGTGCACTTGATTATAGAAACGTAAATAAATATTAAACCATTCAATATTTTATCTTTAAAGTTGGTATGGGTACTCTTCAATGCCCCTAGTAATAGTGGATCTGCCTTTACAAAACCATATTCAGCGTCAATTCCTAACACATCATTCATTACATCGTTGTCGTCAGAATCACTTGAATAAATAAGTGCACTAGGTAAATTATGGCCTGTAGAGGCTTGAATATCACTTCCGCTATCACTCTCACATTCAGTTTCCACGAATTCATTAGACTATTTCCATTTGAACGATCATCGGCATATAATTCTTCTAAAATACCGTCGTCAGCTAACACCGTATTCCGTGGGCACTCCATCTTGTCATTGACTGAACCGACAGAAAGAAAGTCGACGTTTCAAAACTAAATCAAAGAATAAAAGAGGCCGTGAATAAAAGAAAAATGGCAGATATACATCTACGATTTATTCTACTCAATGTGCACGTCCGAAATAGTTCAAGATATGGTCAAGAGATGTCGCAGGAAGACCAAAAACAATGTCGTGAATAAAACCGAGATTTCTCGGGGCCCGTCACCTACCGCTGGCGAGCGTACTACGAGATTTCTCGGGGCCCGTCACCCATGTGTTAAAGCAATTATCACCACCACCACCTCAGCCACCAGAAAACAAACCACACTTCTCTGCTATTCTTCGCTTGCCTCCATTTCTACAGCTGGACGAGCACATTAGACCATTCCATGCATCAACGAAGACATAACCCAACAACTGCATGTACCTGTGAGTTGTCACGACGCAGTTCTCCTACCACAGCGATGGCAGTATGTATAGGTAACAAGCGTGTTGCCACCTTTCGTGCGGAATGTTCATTATGGCGGGAATTTGGTTTTTTATTTGACTGCGCCTCACACAAGGTGGTCGGAAACAACATGAACCAATTATATCAGCGTTAGAGGGTTGGTCATGATAAATAATTTGAAAGAAATAATTCAATATCTTGCACCATTCTAATTTTATCAGCTGCTGAAGTTAGCCAATCAGATCACTTCGCGGTTGAATTCAAATGTGACACAGGTGTAGAATATATTGGAAGAGGAAAGTGTTATAGAAGATTTTATTTGTAAACCTTGTTTAGTAGTACTTACTGTATGATCTGAAGTGTGGTGATAGAATGTTTTATTTGTATTCCCATGTAACTACCTAACCTGTACAGTGTAAATATTTTGGTAATATATGGTATTTGTAACTAGTAGATTTCATTTCTATATTTACTGGAACTGTCCAGAAGTTGTGACATGAAATTTTTAACAGGGTGTGTTAGCCTTTGTTAGTTATGTATTCTAGAAAGTATGTTCTGACTATTCTGGAATTGGAAGATTCCCGATCATATGTATTCGAGAAAGTTTTTAAACATCGCGACTAAAGTAAGTGTTGTGATTGGTCAATCCGAGCAAGCTCCTGTGTTCTGATTGGCTACTCCAAGGCCAGGGTCCCCTTTAAAAGGGGCTAGGCAGCATTTCGTGAGAGGTCTGAGGTCGTAAGTCTCTGAGCCGTCTTGGTCTTGGCCTGCGGAGCCTGCCGAAGTTTTTGACGTCGTGAACGTCTCCTTGGTACCAGCATGGGCAGCCATGGGGTAAGTGCTGTTGCTTTCTGTGCGTTTTAAGTTCCATTTAATTTTCGTTGGTGTATCACAGCAGTTTGTCCTAATCGCCACTCTTTTGATCAGATGTGAAAAGCTTGTTTTGATTTCACATAATAGTATTTTGTGCTTCCTCTTACCTTCAATATTGTATTTGTGGAAGTTGATTTGTACTGAGATGTACTTGCTTAACTCTTTGAACCTGTAGGAAGCTCTCGTCAAAGAATATATAACTTATGTGCCTCTAAGAACATGTATCTGTATCTTACAAAAGGTGTGTTGGCATTTTCCACATTGACTGGAACTGTTTGTATTTCATTTATTTTGTAAAGTCCATTTTCTAAATAATATTTTGAAAATCAAAGATCACTGTTAATTTTTCCGAACCGCAACCTAGACATATCCATGCTCCTGGTAGGTTCCCAGTTACGGCCCACGTTCCTTGTTTGTTACCGTCAAGTTGCCCTCACTGATATTTACTTCTGCTGTTTTCACCACAGTTCATTACATGATTACGGTGTGTATAGTGTTTTGGTACCTTGTCATTTGATTTACTTTCCTCCCTTTAACAGTGTTTATGTAGCCGCTGAAGTACCAGTTACAAAATGGGCTTTGCGCGATATTGCTGCTAAATCTGCACCTGACTTAAGAACAGCTTGAGAACCATGCTGAGAAATCAGCATAAAACACAAACGCACCGTTGGGTTTCAGCTCGGAGGTGTTAATAATAATAATAATAATAATAATAATAATAATAATAATAATAATAATAATAATAATAATAATAATAATAATAATAATATCCGTGTGGGGATTTACCGGTTACCTCCATCGGGCGCGTCCCATTGGAATTAGGGAAGCTCGCTGGCTCTGCCGCCAGCAGAGTCAGAGGGTAGTAGGGAAGTAAAATACCACCGTGAAAAAAAACTAGTCCCTTGAAAGGGTTACAGCGAAGACTGGTAAATGACCAAAGCCAGAAAACATCTTGAGGCAACCTCTAGGGCTAACAACCCTAGTTGTAAAAGGATGGGTACCCGTCCAAAGCAAAGTCAAGTCAAAAAGCATGATCGCACAACATTTCAAGAAACATACCCCAGAGGGTAAATCTTCGGATAAATCCCTCGTCGTGAACGCCACGGCGCACGAGTCTCGTTCGGATTCTGGGGGAGACTCGACATCATGCAAGAGACGAGTCGGAGCGTCTCGGTGTACCCCGAAGAGTCAAAAACTCAGGCCAAAATCTAAAACCTTTCTAGCAACTTTCAACATAAATTCACTTACATAAACTGGCAAGCTGAAAACCCTCACCAAAGCTCTTCACGAAAATCAGATATCCGTAGTGGCCCTACAGGAAACAAGGTACCCAGATGAAGAGATTTTTGAATCCGAAGGCTACCGATTTTTCAAGAGCAAAGCTCAAAGAGGAATCCTCAATGGAGCTGTGATGCTTGGAACCGCATTTGCTGTTAGAACCAAGATCCTTAAATCGGTTGCAAATTTCGAACCTGTGAATGACAGATTGTCTATACTCACAATTAAATGCGCGAACAAAAACTATGCCCTGGTTAACGCACATGCTCCTACAAACGATAAGAACAAGTCTGATCCAGACGAAGTTGATAATTTCTGGGACCTACTAGATGAAAAATTGAACAAAATCCCCAAACACCATGTCAAGCTTCTTTTGGGTGACTTCAATGCCCAACTAGGTCGTGAACAGAAGTACAAGAAAGTTATAGGAAATTACCCTGCTCACAAAAGAACCAATCCCAACGGCAAAAGACTGGTGACCATTTGCGAAAATCACAACCTGCAGGTCATGTTGACCCACTTTCGCCATCTACCCAGAAAACAAATGACTTGGCGTTCTCCCGTCCAAGCTCTCGGAGAGTTCCAAATTGATCATGTTGCGATCTCCAGGAGAAACAGCCCTGAGATTATGAATGTCAAGGTAAAGAAAAGCATCAATGTGGCCTCAGATCATTATATGTCTCTTATAAAATTCAAACCAATTCCCGCAAACACAAGGAAGACAACCAAACAGATCACACGCTTCGACAATGATAAACTTCGGCAAAGGGTCGAGGAGTTCCAAGAGAAGGCTAGACCAAATGACTGTGACTTTAACAACGCCAAAAGTCTCCTTGTTGAGGCCGCCAAAGACGTTGCAGAAATCAAGAGAAGCAAAAAGCATGCCTGGTGGAATAGTACCTGCGAAACAGTCCTCCAAGAAAGACTCAATGCGTGGAAACAGTACTACTCTACGAAATCAGAAAATGATTGGGAAACCTACAAAACCCAACGTGCCCAAGCAGCTAGGGTGTTCAGAACTGAGAAATGTAAATACGAAAATTCTCTCATTGAAAAGATAGAACAATACTTTAGGAAGAATGAAAGCAGAGAGTACTACAGAACCTTCAAATGCAAACTCATTGGCTATAAACCACCATCTCTATGAATTGAGCGAAAGGACGGCACACTGGCGACGTCAAATGAAGAAAATTGCAGCATTCTGGCAGATTACTTCAAGAATTTACTTAATTGCTCTAAACCGCAAAGCGCCATTGAGACCAAGGAACCCTTACTCAGGTACCCAGATTCCAGACCACCCGACAGAGATGAAATCAAGTGACACATTGCCCATCTCAAAAATAACAAAGCGCCGGGGGAAGACTCAGTAGTAGCAGAACTATGGAAATATGCCCCAGAGGAATCACTTGATATCTTGCAAAAGCAAATAGAAGAAATTTGGAACAAGGAGACCCTACCCAAAGATTGGAAAATAGCTTTGATCCATCCATTACACAAAAACGGCAGCATGAAGAACATCAACAACTACAGAGGAATATCTTTGCTACCTGTGACTTACAAAATTCTATCACTTGCCATTCTGGAACGTTTGGAAGCACAAGTCGAACATCAAATAGGTGAATACCAAGGAGGGTTCAGAAAAAGCCGCTCAACAGCTGAACAGATCCAAAATCTCAAAATGATCATCAGATATTGTACACTAAGGTCCAAGCAGTATGTGTCTGTCTTTGTGGACTTTAAGAAAGCGTACAACTCCATTGACCGGGAAGTCCTGCTAAACATCTTAAATGAATTTGGAGTTGATTTGAAACTGCTGGCATTAATTAGAGCCACCCTGACCGATACAAAATCCAAGGTGAAGTTCCACGGATGTCTCTCTCATTCCTTTGACATCAAAACAGGAGTCCGACAAGGTGATGGGCTATCCCCGATACTCTTCAACTGTGTTCTTGAAAAGATCATCAGAACCTGGCGGGTGAGATTACAGGAAACCAACTACAGTCCATTGAGAATAGGAACCAAATCCAAGGGGATCGCAACAGACTGCTTAGCATTTGCCGATGATATTGCTGTTCTCTCAACCGACATAGAAACCGCTAGAGCTCAAGTTGATATTTTAAAGGAAATTGCCGAACAAACTGGTTTGCAGATATTGTTTGAGAAAACAGAAGTAATGACTAACATCGAAGAGGCTCCACCAAAACTCCATACAAAATACAGGGACATCCCCCGAGTAGACAAATTCAAATACCTGGGTGAGATCATCATGAAAAATGGACTGGACAAAGAAGCACTTCAGGAGCGAGTAAGCAAACTGGAAATAGCCTACCAAACATCCCGCACAATCTACAACAAAAAATGCCTTTCCCAAAACACCAAGATACGTCACTATGAAACAGTTCTGAAGCCAGTAGTTCTATATGCAGCCGAAACCCTATCTCTAAATGCCAACAAAGGACTCCTTGAAGAACTGGAGAAAAGAGAACGCAAAATTGTGAGAGGAATCTTGGGATCGAAGTACAGAAATGGAATCCATCAAAAGAGATCCAACAAGGAAGTCTACAGCAAAATAGAGAAAATTACCGACACAATCAGAAAAAGATGGGCACGATTTTCCGGTCATCTGAAAAGAATGGACAGAAGAAAGTTAACTAAAGAAATCTTTCACTTTTTTGATTCAAACCCCAAAACCACAGTTCCCTGGTTTAGAAATACCAAAGAAGACCTGCAAATGCTACATATCTCAGCTGAAGACGCCTTTAACAGAGATCTCTTCCGCAAGAAAATATTGACGAACGGGCTAAATCGAGACGAGCAACCGAAGAGAAGACACGGTGCCCTTTGGACAGAGGAGCGTAAGCAGGCCCACTCACAAAGAATGAGGGAAATTTGGGCTCTAAAGAAGGCCAAGTTCAGTGTCAAATGCAACAAGACTTAGCGTGGTCCTTGATGGCTGCAGCGAATTATATAATAATAATAATAATAATAATAATAATAATAATAATAATAATAATAATAATAATAATAATAATAATAATTTAAGTTGTTTAACGTCCCTTTTCAAACGACACCGGGGATATTCAAACAGGTACGACAGAATGATGCCATGCCTGCATTGATGCAGGGGGAAGCCATTTCGAACATTTGTTGTAAATGGAACAGCTTGTGCTACTTCTGGTGTAGCTGGTGAGCTCGACATAATTATCTTCTCATTTATCAATACCTCGTTTACCCCACGAAAAAAGTGGGAATTTTTGGAAGTCACCAGAAATGGTTCTTGGGAAATTTCCATCAGGAGAAACACGGAACAATTTGACCTCGAGGGCTACAACCCCTCCAACCTCCTAAGACATATGTGAGAACCAATCAACGTCAAACTATGTTGCACAACCCATATCCCCTATACCTCCCTCATGATGCGAACTGTTGTATGCGTATGCTTTATCTTCAGAACGTGTTGTGATTTATTGTGGATAAGAAGAAGAATAAGAAGAAAACGAAAACGAAGTGTGTCTGCGGCAATGCCCAAATAAAAATCTTCTTTGTCCTACAGGCTGGCAGTAGATAACAGGGGATCCCAATTTCACTACGGATAGAGGGGTAGTCTTCTGCCAAGTTTGCTGTAAGGAAGTAAGTTTGTTTGTTCCTTTTATCTTTTTTGCGATTGAGAACTACGATCACATTTCATTGTACCATTATAGGCTTATTAATTTATGTATTGTGGCAAGTTGTTTTGTTGCAATGCTGTATTAGTCGTGAACTTTCAATAATTTACATCGCTGAAATGTAAACATACATTAAATTACTGTATGAGGAGTTATAACACCGGTGGTCTCTTTTCACAGAGTGGATGAAAATTAAAAGTTGGTATTTTGAACTGTGATTCATTTCCTGTTAAAATAGAGATTTTCAACTGAAATGGAGTTTTAAAAAATCGTAACTTCCACAGCGCCATGTGTAGGTTCTAGTGAAGTCTATTACGCTTCCACTAAGCGTTTGTGAAACATAGGTTGCAGATCCAATCTGGCGCAGCTAGGACGATGTCACTGAGGCTAGACATACAAGATGACACGGCTCGGACTATGTCAGAGAGTATTTTACAATGCTGCTAAGACTATCTTTACAAGACCAGGCCAGTGAAAAGACCGTTGGTCTGGATTAGTGAGGTCCGGTTAGTAACCATTGTGCTGGCCACATGCAATGAGTGTCTGGGAGGCCTAAGCTCCCAGGTTAGGCCGCGAGGCGGCTAACAAGCCTCTAGCATCCCCTCTAGAGTCTTGCTAAATTGTGACAAAAAGTAAGGTTATGGGCGAATGCCACGACAATTTGAAATTGTGCGGTTTTCTAAATGTCAACGAGGGTGGCAGCCTTGTGCACACACATGATGCAGGATCTATTCAAGACCGACTCCAATCCTCAGACTTTAATTTTACTGTTGATCGTTCAAAGATGGCGAATCGAGTAGCCGGAAATGTTGGAAATGTGGGTTTGTTTTGGTTTGTTATTGTATGTAGTCGGTGTAATTTCATGAAAGTTGATTATAAATGTTAGTTTCTTTGTATAATATAAGTGTGCGAGTGAATTTATATGAGTCAGTGGACACGTAGGATCTGTAATTATATGCAGTACCGAGCTCGATAGCTGTAGTCGCTTGTGCGGTCAGTATCCAGTAATCTGGAGACAGTGGGTTCGAGCCCCACTGTCGGCAGCCCTGAAGATGGTTTTCCGTGGTTTCCCATTTTCACACCAGGCAAATGCCGGGGCTGTACCTTAATTAAGGCCACGGCCACTTCTTTCCAATTCCTAGGCCTTTCCTCTCCCATCGTCGCCGTAAGACATACCTGTGTCGGTGCGACGTAAAGCAAAAAAAAAAAAAATAAATTATGCAGTAATGTGTGAATGTGCTTGTTTTGATCGTGTTGTGGACCAAGTTTTAGTCTATCTATGGCAATGCCTCTTATACAACTATTCTTAAGTTTCCTACAGAATAAAACATTAAGAGAGAATTGGATTAGAAATATACATCGTGATTATTTTGAAGTCGATGACAAGTCTGAGGGCTAGGAAAGACTTTTCTTTAATTCCAAACAGTGAACGTATTCATGTTCCTCGAAAAATATTAATGTAGATAGAATATAATTGATATTGTGATATTCCGCCAGTGTCTATGTGCTTCGAAGTGTCGAGTGATTTAGATGCAAGTGCATTTTACAATAATCTATGCTTTGCCTGCAGAAATGTTTGGCTGGATCTTGGAGTATAACAAAACTTATAAGTGTGACTGTTGGAACAATCTGTATACTGGTACACAGAAGAAATAGTGACTTGGAGGGATTAGCTGGGTTTGTAACGCAGGGTTTTACACTACCAACACCTTCCAATTCATGATGTGGTTGTCTGTTATCAAGCTGTCTACACCGAACTGAAACTCGTCCATGTGGTTAAATATGAATGTTTATAGAGTCAATAGAGTTTTTGCACTCATGTTCTTTAATTGGTAAAAACTTATAGTGTCTGAACATTTCATTACTAAGGTTACCATCATTGTGTGAAGTGTTGCTATGCCATATGTCAACATTACGTTAGCGTTACCAGGGCCGTTCATTGGGTTAACATAATCATTTCGGGTGTACTCAGGCTAAGTGGCTCAGGTGGTTAAGGTGCTGGCCTTCTGACCCTAAGTTGGCAGGTTCTATCCTGGCTCAGTCTGGTGGTATTTGAAAGTGCTCAAATACATCAGCCTCATGTCGGTAGATTTACTGGCATGTAAAAGAACTAAATTCCAGCACTTCGACGTCTCCGAAAACCGAAAAATGTAATTAGTGGGACGTAAAGCCAATAACATTATTATTTTGAATGTACTTCCATTTCATTGGGTGCTGAATATAAGAAATGTCCACCACTTCAACACTAAGGCAGCAAATTATGTTTCATAGTTCTCATGGGAGCGAATAATTTGAGGAATTTCGCACCTTAATTTATTTTGAAGCATTCAAAATGATATTATAAATATCATTTTAACAGTTTTATCATGTATTTCCTTCATGTATCCAGCAAAGTGAAATCCAAGAGAAAACGTTATTTGACTAATTGAAATTTCTAAATAATCAGCTTGTTGTTCTCTTTTCTAGTAGAATATATGTGATTCTAGTTTATTATATATGGTGCGTACTTGTTGGCAAAGAGTTTTTGTACGTGAAAAAGTGATTTTCCCTATGATGTTACATTTATCATGTTAAATTACTGCCGTTTATATAATATGTACGTGATATTTTATATTTTCTTATTACCCAATACCAGCAATATGGCTACTTCGGCCGCCATGTTACTTTATATTATGGTCTGAGGATTGGAGTCAGTCTTAATCTATTGCAGGCAATGGAAAATAGTCTTCATGACAGCTGACCTGGCTGACCAAAGCCGGCGAATAGCAACAAATAAAATGCTCACAAATCTGAGATTTATAGTGCCTCCATTTAAATTCTTCTATATAAGTAAGGATACTGCTAGTGACAGTTTGGTGGTCCCTGGCAAGCATAAAGGAAGGATATCTCCTCTATGCTACTCAGGCATCGTTTCTCGTAATTTTTACTATTTTTTTCACCCGGTGAACTGGACACAATACTGCCAAATTATAACTGAAAAATCTTTGAGGACATATTTCCATGTAAATTACGAATTCCCTTGTTCCTACTTTAAAGTTTTGTACTTAAGGAAACGTCATCTCTAATAGCCTTTCTTTTTATGAAACAAATGCATGATACTGTATATACAGTACTTAGCATTATTGCCAATTAGCCCAACTGCTGAAATTTAAGATATTTTATTTTTTCAGATCAAATGTGAAAATAAACCTATACAGATCAGCATTGAAATATTGCAATGCATCTGACACAAGTACCGAAAGCTATATCAATGCAGCCTTTCTACCCGTCCACTATGAACAGCGACCAACAACAATTTTCTTCAGTCCTATGCACTGCAGTGGTGGGAGCTATTATCTCCCTGCATAAACTGGAGCATCTTCAAACTTCAACAGTGGTGGTGGTGGTGGTGGTGGTGATTATAGTGTTAAGAGGAAGTACAACTAGGCAACCATTCTCTATATAACACTAGTCAGAGAGAGAGGAAAAAAACGGAAGGAATCCGACACTTCCAAAAATGAAGGTATCAGCCAAAGGAAGACAAAGGCCACAAAGGGCCTCGAGTGCTGTAATACTGTCGGGGTCGGAAAAGAGCAAGAGTTGGCCAAGGAAGGTAGAAAAAGATAGATGAAAGTGAGGAGCCTGGCACAAGTAAGTGGCAGCAATGCGAGGACTCAGCTAAGAGCCCCGTGGTTGCCAACCGACGCTCCCAAGTTGAAAGCCCCTGGAGCCCCTTTTAGTCACCTCTTACGTCTGGCAGGGGATACCGTGGGTGTTATTTTACCGCCCCCACACCCACAGCGGGAACAAACTTCAACAACCTGCCGGGAGCAATCACCGAGTTGAGAAGAGTGGCATGCCATTTAGGATTGTGGAAGAAGTCAGGGGAAATTTAGACCAAACCTCTGGGAAGGTAGTCACTAGGCATAGATATCAAGGATAATTTAATAAAAAACCACCTAAAGTGATGGTTAAAGTGGCCAGGGTGCTATAAAGTGAGGTAGATGAAACAATTGAACTAAAACCAGATGAAGTGGCTTCACTGAGGTTTTGTTTGATCACTTCATGTGATGTTGAGAGATCTTTCCCTCAGTACAAAATCATTTTGCATGACAGAAGAACAAGATTGTTACCGGAAAACATTGAAAAGTTGCTTGTAAATTCATTTTATAGTAATTGAGTGCGTTATTAAACTAAGTAATTTTTTCATGCCTATTTTTGTTTGTTTATTTTACACATTAGTGCTGATTTACATGCCTATTTTGGCTAATTTAAAAGTCTATATGCTTACCTAACTGTTTTTAGTGCTTATAATTCTCATCTCTAGTGATAACGATGGCAGTGTGGCATTACAGGGACTCCACAAGATTCTGGGAGCGTGGGAAGTCATACTTTTCCATGGTCACGGCACAACCTCCCGTAATGCACATAAATTGTTTGGAGCAGGGTCAACGGCATGCACATCTCTCTCAACAGCACCCTAGTTGTTGTCTATACGATTGAGGTTGGATGACCTTAAGGACCAGGCAAGCATCCTTATGACCATGGCATGTTCATTGAACCAATCAACCACAGTCCAGGAACTATTGGACGGTGCATTGTCTTATTGCACATTTAGGTCTCGTACAGTATGCTGTAGGTAAACAAATGGGTAGACATGATCTGACAACAGGTTCCTGTATCATTCGTTGGTGAGGGTCGATGTCACATGTACAAGAGAATCTTGCCTCAAGTGCTTGGTGACACACTCATCCCTTGTCACCGGCGTGTACAAATTGATATCACAACTCATTTATCCAGGTAATCTTTCTCTATGCTTGGGGAGTTCAGTGGTGCTGTTCCTCTGCCAGTGCCATTCTTTGTATCTTGTGCAGTGATACCCAAGTGGGATGGTGGCTTCTGTACCTCGTTGTGAGGAGGTGGTGCTGGATGGTATAGTTGCTCACATTTCATTGTTATCCAATATTCGATTTGCAACTTATCTGTTGGACTCTGGATACATTGGCCCATGGAAGGCCCATTGCTGTCAATTGCTCATCAGTGTACATGCCTCATCATATGGTATACTATCAGGCTTGATGTAACTGCATGTTAAACCAGATTATATCTGTAAAAGCTTTTAAGTATTCCAAGAATAGCACTACAAAGCACTATACAGCACTACATAGTTCTGTTCTTGCCATCCAAGTCAGTTGACGGCGACTCTTGCCAACAACACGTACTCCACAGCAGTTGACCTTGGCCTTGTTGGTTTTTCCTGAATCTACATAGTCATGGTACACTACACTCTAGATATATTGGCACATGGGAGGCCCATTGCCTGCACAACTTTAGAGATGGAGCTGCCCATATGTACGGCGCTAACAATCTGTCCACGAACGTGGCTTACCCATCCTGTGCTCACCTGTTACTCGTACAGTCAGTACGAGGTCTTACAACATCACAGTCATGTACCATGCAAAACTATTACATTCACTGGGCCAACGACAACACCAATTTGCCTAAACGGCAGCTGTCTCTAATTCAGTTCTAAATTATAAGTAAGTGATTTAAAAGAACAAACAAGTGCAATTCAAGTCATATATAGAAAGACAGGAACAATGAAAGGAACACATAACAAGAAAACACAATGGCACTTCAGTGTGAGAAGAGGGAGAAACAAAAAGAAAACACGAAAGGATAAGTACAATCTCCACATCTTCATACACTGCTGTCAATTGCTCATCAGTGTACATGCCTCATGATATGGTATACTGTCGCAGTCTTGATGAATCTGCATGTTAAACCAGATAATGTATGTAAAGCTTTCACTGCAATTACTGTCAGTTCACAAGGTGTTAGTGATTAGCATTATTGTGGAGAACAGGGTTATATGAAATACACTGAAAAATATGGAGTATTAGCTTATTTTTGGAAAAAAATATTACTGTGATCCGAAAGAAGATGATAAATTAATAATTGATGGTTACTAAACTTAAGATTTGACTTGACTTAATTCCTGTCTCTCGTGGGCAGAGTATACGGCTCATATAAAAGCTCTCCATCTGATTTGGTTTGCTGCTATTGCCTTGATGTTCTTTCAGGATGTGCTTCTAGTACCCTGTTATTTTTTGCATAAGATTAAACAAAATATTTTGATGCTTAAGAAGGTTGTGATAATATTTTATTTAGATCTTTGTCATAAGATTTTTTTTTAGTCAGTATATAATTTTTCCTGGTTATAATGTATTGTTTTTGAAAATGCTAGTGTTCAATGACCTTTTAGATTCTTATCATTGCAGAATATCATTTATCTACATAGTGAATACCCAGCTTAATAACAGTACTTGGACACTTGTTTTCTGGTTTGGAATGACTTGTTATTGATACATTTTCTTGGAAACATTTTCAGTTCTGTCTCTGATCATGATTGCTATCCTCCATCTGGTAGCATCTGTGGTAGCATGGATCATCATGTTGATTGTCACTATTGCAGCTGTAGGTGAGTGATTTGTGATGATAACTAAGAAAAGAACACATATCTAATATAGTAATTTTAAGGGGAATCATTTTGTGCAATATTATTATAATATTACTCATTTTAGTAAATTGTTCCTTTGCTATATTAATTCAAACTTTCGAGTTAAATACATGTTTAATTTTAAGAATGCATTACAGCTACTAACTAATCAAGATTTTCCATAATTGTGACATTGTCAATGTAAAATGTTATTATATATATATATATATATTAAATTTTATTTGTGTTACAGTATCTGAGTTAATATTTCCAATATTCCCATTTCAATATGTTCTCCTCTTCAGACCCAAAGTCAGATGAAGTGAGAGAAAATTTATTTTACTTTCTTTCTTAACACATAACGGACTAAATAATTTGAAGTTAGCATTAGAAAGGGTATTGACTTGATACCGCATTTACTCGTGTATTAGACCCCCCTTGGCTTTCGAGACGAAGAAAAAAAAATCTTGCATACAAGACCCCCCCAACGTAATTCATCAGAGAAGAACGATTCCGCTTCAAAGTGGGTACAAGCCTTATGCAGCTCTGATGATATCACACAAATTTGTGAATAGTTTCATCTGTACAACTCACTCAATGAAAACGCGTAGAAGTCATGCGGTACATCTGCGTCTTGTAGTTAAGAAATGTTTGCCTCCATAGCGTAGGTCTACTGCAGCTCTGATGACGTCGCACAAATAGGTGAATAGTTTTGTGTCTGACCCGCGCGTTGCAAGCACACATCAGTCATGTATATATGTCTGTGTTTTTTAGTTAAGAATGTCCGCCAACGTAATGGTTAGCACAATTAGCTGCCATTCCCAGGTGCCTGAGTTTGATTCCGGTACCATATTGCCAGAGATTTATGAATGGCAGGAAGGTTGATTTGCAGTAAAAATGGTACATGGAACTCCCTTCCACTGGGGGCCTGTCTAAAAAAGAGCTGCACCACCTCGCGATGAGGAAATGAGTTTACTTTAGTTAAGAAATATTCACGGTTGTTGCTAGGCCTATTAATATAGGCAAGTGAGATCATTAACAAAGTGATCATTTAATATCTCGTAACTCTGGCCAATACTGTATAGGTTTTTTTTGGGAGAGAGGTAGGTTTAAAACGTGATAAAACAATCCAATCACAATTGTTTTACTCGCCAACATACCTAACAAATAATGCTAATAATATTGATTTTTTTTTTTGTCTCCACTTTCAACGATTTTTGGAAATGCCAAACAAACTTAAAAAAAAAAATGCTATTTATTCATGGCATCGACCTAAGAAGAACTTTTGACCCTACTTGGCACCATATGTTATGAACCTGCGTGTATTTGGAAATTGCGGAAGTGTAAAGTCTTGAATATGAGGAAAGGAACAAGGACGACACAAACACCCAGTCCCCCAGGCCAGGGATATTAATCATTTACAATTAAAAACCTCTGATCCGGCCGGGAATCGAACCCGAGGCCGCCGAGTGACAGGCGGACGCGGAGCCGGACATACAAAACATACTAGGGTATCCGTTAATAAAAAATGAGAGACAACAAACGTACAAAATTAAACATTATGATAATAAAACACATTTAGCCACACAGATGTCCATTAATTCGGCAGACTTTCCTGTTATTTATTTTTATTCTCTCCGTCGTGGAACTTTTCACACTATCGGGGCAATAGCATACCTAGCCTAAACATTGTGGTCTCTCTAAATCATTTACAGCTGTTTTGGTAGATCCTGGTGTGATAAATGTAGAGAAAAAGCATGAAATATTCTTCAAAATTAGGGTCTGGCTTTCAACAACCGCAATTATCGAAAGATTGCTTCCAGTCACTAAGTATTACCGGTTCATTTGGAAATACAACTCTTAACATGTGCTAGTTATCAGCTGGTGGTTTGGCACGCTTTCAACAGCACGGCTTTATTCAGGAATGGCTTCTGCTGCACATACACCATCTGAGAATATCAGAGACCATCTCCAGAAACTATTTGGGAATAGCTTCACACAGTTTGGACTCTGTAGTTGGGAACAAAACTATTTTTTTAAAGTTCAAAAAGACAGGACCTTGAATGCTCTCGGTCTCGATTGCAGTGCACGGTTGACGAGATGATGGTGAAGATGACGTCACTTGGAATGACAACACACTGATGGCAGGGAAGTTAGCAGAGCAAGACAATTAAAATGAAAGCAGTGATCAGGTTTACTGTGTGGTAGGCCTACTGCTCAATTGACAGAGACAAATGACTGGCCATTGAGTTTTAACTTGAATACAAAAGCATAACATGACCTTTTTTAAGTGTTCAGAGTGTTGATTGAATAGTGACTATCAGGATTTTAACTCGTGATTGAGAAGTTTTATGTTTCATTTTAGCTGTAACTTGTATTATTTTAACTATGCCTTCAACTGTAATATTAAAATGAGTTGTGTATTTTTATATGTATACACATATGTATAAATGCCTTTTCCCAAGATTGACTGAAGATGAGACGCATATCAGTGTCGAAACTAGTACCAAGTGAAATGTTGTAATCAGCATAAGGTGGACCTTTTAAGTTTACTTCTCTGCCTCAACTTCTCGCTATCCCTATTCATACACAGTTGTTTGTGCAAGATGGTGCAAGACCTCACACAGCTAACGGTGTTCTTGAGGTTTTGAGGGGAGTATTTGCTGATCGTGTAATGCCTCATCGTTACCCACAGTACAACAATAATGACAGATTCTTTGGCCTCTTTAAAGTCCAGATTTAAATCCCTGTGATTTCTTTGTATGGGGCTATTTGAAAGAAAAACTCTTCTCTTCAAGACCTCAAAGCCGCGTGGAAATGTGTGCTCGGATTGTGCAGCTCTGCAGTGAAATTCATGAAGACCTGTGCCGCAAAGTCGTCAAAAACTCGTCTCAAAGAGGTTGTCCGCCGCATTGGAGGCCACATTGAACATGTGATATAATGAAATATATTTTCAGGGTCCAAGCTGCCTATGTCTAAAATTTCATAACTGTTCTGTGAAAAATAAGGTAATTATTCTAAAATTCAATGTGTCAACTATTCGTGCGCCACTCTGTAGTAAATGAGTAAGGACAGCTGCTCCAGTACTGAAGGCGAACGGGAGCCTTTCAAATTCATAGAGGTTCCAATCAGTGGCAAAAGCAGTGAAGTGCTTGGATTCTTCAGCAAGAGGTATCTGATAATATACCTGATTCAAATCAAAAGTATTAAAAATTTTGGCACTAGCAAACCAAGAAAAACAAGAGTAAAGATCAGGAAGGGGAACAGACTGAAGAACAACTTTCTTGTTCAACATCTGATAATCAATGACAGGATGGAACTACCTTGGGGTTTAGGGACAAGAAACATGGGAGAAGAGTAAGCAGATTTAGAGGGACATATTACACCGTCAGCAAGCATTTGGTCAATAATGGCCTTAAGAGGTTTCATTTTAGGTGGAGACAGGAAATACGATGAAGAACGAATGGGGATGTTATCAGTGATTTCAGTTTTGTACTCTAAAACATTAATTGCATCTAACTTGTCAGTAAATACATCTGGAAATTTATCGCAGAGATTCTTGAGTTGGTTGGCCTGATCATCAGGCAAATGATCAAAATCGAAAGCTTTGGATTCACCAGTATCTTCAGGAATAGCATTGACATGATAAGGAAGAATAGGGGAGTGATTACACAACTTATAGTTTGTTACGGAAAATTTAAAATGGAATTCATTGAACTGCAGATCCGAAATCATACAAGTTTTTGCAATAAAATTTGCACCTAATATAAAAGTACAAGATAAATCTTTAGAAACTAGTACAGGCATGTTCCATGTAAAAGCACGGATTCTGATTTTGACATTTAGAGATCCTACTATATTCAAAGAGTTAGAATTAGCGGTGTGGCAAGTTAAAGATATTGATTTCAGTGGAGGTAGCTTACAGTTTTCATGGAATTACAGTTGAACCTGACTTATTCGTATATCAAGCGGAAAAGAAAAAAATACTTGTAACTCAGAATTACTTAGAAATCAGACTTATGCAATACACCATATATTTATTGAAAAACCAATGGAATAGACCTGCATGTGTAAATCCTTGCAAATAATAAGTGCATTAAGACATAAAATATTATTTTGAACTTGGCCCAGCCTTAAAGAAATCAGATAGTTTGGCTTGTTTCACTTTTCTTGCATTAAGAGTATAAACCTCCTTTAGCAAACTTAGTCATGAATTCAAAGCATTTTCACTACAACTTTTCGCACTGATGTAACGCCTACACACTTCGATTGCACATAACACTTCACTCAGTTCAGGTGTCAAGATTTAAGTCATTATCTCCATCTCCAATGTCACTATCGCTTATAGCTGGTCCATCACCGCCGCGTTGTTGGTATACATCAGCAATGATCTCTTCATCCGGTAGTTCTCCACAAACAGCCAGATTGTCATCGAAATGCACAAAAGTACTGAATTCTACACCCCCCGGTAGCGTTAGCTCATTGCCAGACAAAACTTCGTCCCCATAATCATCATTAGAGGCAGCCTCTTCTAGTAGTAAGACACCAGCTTTGTGGAAACAATTGCTGATTGTGGAGGATGACACCTGTTTCCAGGCAGCCAAAATAAAGTCCATGGCTTGTAGCAAATTAATGGAGAGAGGTTCGTTTCCTGCATCACTCAGTGTTATTAAACGTTGAACCAGCATTTTTCTATAATGCACTTCGAAATTTGCAACGATGCCCAAATCAAGCGGTTGTAGAACACTGGTACAGTTAGGAGGGAAAAATTCCACTCGGACATTCTCCAGAATGATTTGAGGTGGATGTGCTGCACATCAATTCATAAGAAGAAGGATCTTCTTCCATTTCTTTTTCATTTTAATGTCCAGTTTTTTCAACCACTGTTCCATTGGATTCATATTCCTTAGGTTTTGTTTTCGCACCCTTAACACACCTCGGATTCTTCGATTTTCCTATCACAAGTGGAGGAAGTTTGTCAGATCCATCTGCATTGGTGGCGAGAAGTACTGTTACATGAATTTTACTTTTCTTCCCTCCATGGCATGAGTCACCTTTTTCAGCTAATGTTTTATTAGGAAGGAGATTGTAGAGTAGGCCGGTCTCATCACAGTTGTACATGTTTGGAGGCTGATAATCGCTTACGATACCCGACAGAACCTCTTCTTTTCAGTGTTGCACTGTGACATCGTCCGCAGATTTTGAGTAACCGCAAATTGTTCTCCCTGTGTTTCCATGATGATCTTTAAATCCTTGCAACCATCCTGGTGAAGCCTTGAAAGCACCAGTGATACTCATCATTTTAGCTAAATCTAACGCCTTTGCCTTCTGCATGTCGCCACTAATTGGTAGAGCTGCAGCCCGCTTTTGCTGACGGCTGCGCTTTGCTGATTTAGAACCCAGTTTTAAGAACTCATCCAAAAGCGTTTCTGTTACTAATGACTGTACATATCGTGTTATGTGCAATCCCCAAGTCTGAAGCGATTTCAGTTTTTGTTTTGTGTGGATTAGCGTCCACTTCTTGTATAACTTTCCCTTTTTCTGTTCTCCATGGCTAATCAAAAGCAACTGAACGACAAAACTACTGTTCAACAGTAAACACCAGATACCGGCATCGTGGACATTTTACTTCTCCATTGTTCCCACGAAAGAAATTCTCATATTCAAAGAAATTTACTGTATTTTCTTTTGTTTCCGCACTGAAACCGCGCACTTTGCTTATAATGTATCTTAATCTTTGGCGGCGTGTCAAAAATGACAAAGGGGGAGCGAAGGGGGCTTGCTTTTGTTAAGGCGCCGATAATTAAAGGGTCAACAATGTCACTCGGCGAAACTCTGTGTTCTGTTTCAGCACCGAAACCCGATCGCTCTACTTCCGCCTACGCCGACAAAATGAAACTTCATAAATACAGTAGTTTCTTTTTAAAAAGCACATTCTCATTACAGTTACGCAAAACTCAGATATATTTCACTGCACTTAATACGTATAACAGCGAATTACGTATAAACGGATTACGTATAAATAAGGTTTAATTAACACGCTTTTAAAATATATTTTGCCGGGACCTAAAGGAAATTACGTACAAATACGAATGTCGAAGAACAGAGTTACGTATAAAGCAGGTTCAACTGTATACCAATTTTCACTCATCAATGTGATGCTACTTCCTGAATCTACCAATGCACGTACAGGTTCATTATTTACCTCTAAGCATATGTAAGGTAACTTACAAGGGGGAATAACAGAAATACCACAAGATTGTGAAAAGTTTACATTAGGTTCAGACTGGGATATATCATAAGCCGCAGAATTAGGTGAATCATCCTTTAACCTACAGTTGTAACAAACAAAATTTGAAGCAACCATTTGAGATTCATCACAAGAATTGGCAGTTAGTCATCTAGAATTACTATTGCCAGGACGCCCAGGTCCAGAAGAATAACCTGGGCACTGACTGGAGAAATGGCTATTCAACCCACAGTATTGACAAGAATTACTGGTGGATGAAACTCTACCCATATCGGGTTTTGGAATTGCCTAAGGGCAAGAGTATAAGAGTATGAAATCTTAGGACAGTTCCTCTGGAAATGTTCAGCAGAACCACAACTAAAACATGCATGAAAACTACCTGAGGAAGCGATGTGCTCATAGGAGGGGGAGCTAACGCAACCCGTAGTTGTTCGGCATATCTAATACCTTCGGCAGAAATGGTAATAGCTTCCAGTTGTGTAAAAGTTTCTGGTGGTGATGAAAGAGCAAGATATGACTGATAGTTAGGAGCAAGACCCTCAACAATGCTGGCAACCATTTGAGACTCAGAATAGTTAAGCATAAAAATTCTAGCATAGAATTTCATGTCCTGAATGTATTCTGACAAAGATTCATTCAAATGCTGCACTCTGAAATAGTGTTTCTGCACTAACGAAGACAAGGCATGAGAAGGAATGAAGAATTCAATTACATGCGCATGAAACTGATCCAGAGTCCATCTCTCAGAAATGGTTCTAATGATATGCTCAGAAAGAGCTCCAAATACATGTGGATATAAGACTTAAAAATGTGATCATTACTCAAATTATACACAATAGCCTGATCTTGAAATTCTATTAAAAAGCAAAGGAAAGAAATAACCTCATCAATAGAATTGGCAGTAAATTTAGATACTCCTTTAAATATAGTTGTCATTGGATGAGGTAAATTGGAAAAATCTAGGAAGAGGCAGAGAAGATACCTAGGAAGGACTAGAGTGGTCCTGAGAAGGAATTACAGCAGCATAGTAACCCTGATTGGAGTGCATTTGATAAAAGAGTGGAGCACTGAAAGTGAGGTTAGGACTAGCATTAGACTGTAATTTAACAGGCGCAGATATCCTCATCTGCAAAACGTTTTCACAAGATTGAGAAACCATCAGAGCGTTGACTATTTGTTTAGGGGTTATACAACATTTGGTACCAATGGCACTTGGATAGGAGAATAGTTTTGCACTATCGCATGAGAAACAGGTTGCACAGTAAAGGTAGGCTGACACTGAGAAACAGAGTTACAAGATGTCATTGAAATATTGGTTGGCTTGCCAACATGTGCAGAAGACACATTACATGCATAATTTAGAGCACCAAAGCACTTGAAAAGAGAGCAGAAGAAAAAACCTGGGGAACGTTACCCACATTAGATTCCCGAATAACATTAGCACTTGTGACCATGGTACATTCTTGAGAAGCTGTAGAAATAGAAATTGGAGGAACACTTTCACTTGTTTGAGGAACAACTGGAGATTCAATCAGTAGGTAATTACGATCACTTTCACAAGATTCTGAAGAGGTAGGGACTTGAACATCAGATATTCAATTAGACAATTCATGCTCTTCAAGCAAGCTTACAATTTTATCAAACAATTTGGAAAATGATGTTAACAGTGATTCACATTCCTGCCGCTCATTTTCCGGCAAATTAAGAGACGACAAACTTCGAATACGATCCGCGTAATGTTTTAATTGACTTTTAACCCGCATTAATTGATTGTCTGAGGGCTTAAAAGACTGAAAAGACAAAATTATAGCATCAAACTCAGGTAATTTATCTTTAATCACTGTCAAAGACACACAATTCATCTCCGGTTAGCTCAGGAACAGTCACCGGTAAGTTAAGAGAAGAAGCTAATAAACTCATATCGTCCCTAATAGTCCTTGCAGGATTTTCTTTAAGAATCCGGAGTTCATAGCATAATTCCTCCTTTCTCAAATGAGGAGGAATAAGAATGGCTCGAGACAACATGAAAAGAAAAAAACTAAAATACAAGTTAAGAATTTCTGTGCATTTACTATCTTACCTAATTTTAAGGTTAGCTCGGGTCAGTCACCATCTACTAATCCTTCATTCACAACCATACTCTGCTACCAATGTAACCGTAAAATGGCTGGTTACAGAATAAACATCAAATAATAATAATAAATTTATGAACACAGTAAAAACAGTAATACAAACTCAAGGTTTGACAGAAGCGGAGTACTATAAAACGTAAACAACAGGTGGGGAAACATGACCACTACAGAATGGATGTGGAAATTGGCATGGAACCCTGCAAGGTAAATGGAACGTATCCTTTGTGAAGGAAGTAATCGCAGATGGTAATTTCCCTTGAATATTTTTATTTAAAATGAAACAAACCAAAACTCATCATAAAGGAACTAAACAAACTCATTTATAAGATAAATGTAAGTGTTAACTGCTCCTGCAGATATGCGCAATGTACCAAAGAAAACTTTAAGCTCCACTTAAGTATACGATACATTATGATTTAAATGAATGCTAATCCCAATCTACACAATGTAGGAAAAAATCAAATAAAATCCTAACAAGGAAAACGCATCAGTATCTAAAATGCTTCCAGTAATGAGCATAAGTCTTAGGTGCATATGTTAAGAGTTGCAGAACTACGGGAGGCAAACCCGAGGGAAAGTTAAATTAGATGTTAGTTACAAGGTTAAAAAAAGGGAGGGGGGGGGGGAAGGGAAATTGCCTCCAAAACAAAAGATACACGATCTTAACTAAAAAGCTATGTCATTTCGACAATTTCAGTGGTGAATGTGAATCTCGAGGATAAACTCCTGCACAAGAAAATAAATAATTACATTTAAATGTAGTTAATGTCCGAAGTAAAAGAAATAGTGCTTAACCCGAGACAGGTATCCCATGATGGGACCGATGCAGGACCGCATCCGCTCTCTAGGATGGTCAAAAATCAAAGAACAGAGGCTACCTTGCTCCAACAGAAGGAGCGGGTAAGATCGAGAAGCAGGAAATGGTGCAACCATCAAAAGAACCAATCAGGAAACAGATTTTATCCCCGACTTTCACACTCACCAATTGCATTTGATCCTATTTTCACCAATCAGAAGTTTCTTCTTTCTTGCTGATCCAGAAAAGTCTTTTACGCAACAGGAAATACGCTTCTAAAATGGCACATGTACGTACACGCTGTTACACAAGTTCGATAGCAAATGAAAATATTAAATTTCACAGATAAGTTATAATTTTACACACAAAATAATTCCAAAATGGATTTTTCTAAGTTAAAAAGTCCAAACCAGATAATATCTCATACAACACCATAAGTAGTTTTTAAAACAATAAATTAAGAAATTTCCATCGATTCCCCACTGGTGTCTTAATCCAGCCACACATCTGATGACCTTGCTGTTTATGCACATATGATAGAAGAAGGTACATCTTAATTAGAGCTAAGATGGTGTCATTGCTCCCCCTTTCAGGAGGCTAGGGCACAGTGAGCCATCTAGTGACAAACGAGAGTACCTCTTACTATAGACAAAAGGTTAACCCTGCTATTCTGTTCAGGTCTGTATGACCCGATATTAATCTACACGTTTTTTTTTTTTTTTTCATATTTTAAATACCAATCTATGTTTATGAAACTTGGTTACTTTGTCGGAAAATGGAAGAGCAGCACGTCTTTAAAAAAGTTTAATATACCGTAAGTACTTTGGGCATAAACTGTAATAGTTACATATGTAATGTTCAGGTCATTATGACCCAACAAAAATATGATTACTGTAATTCAGATCTATTTTAAAAAATGGAAATGTTGACTTTATTTTTGTTATATTTTATGGGAATAGTGATTTTTATCATTCCAAATTACTTTCAACAATCAACTAAGTCTCCATGCATTTACAACATTGGGCTTGTTTCTTGCTTTTCCCAGGAAATCATAATTAGCAGTTCTCAACAATACGTATGAATGCTTCAATCAATCAATCAATCAATCAATCAATCAATCAATCAATCAATCAATCAATCAATCAATCACCACTGATCTGCATTTAAGGCTGTTGCCCAGGTGGCAGATTCCCTGTCTGTTTTTCACCTAGTCTTTCCTTAAATAATCGCAAAGAATTTGGAAATTTATTGAACACCTCCCTTGGTAAATTATTCCAATCCCTAACTCCTCTTCCTACGAAGGTCGATCAAATATAAACAGGATTTTTTGTTTCTGAACATCAACAGTTGATGGGACTGGCCCCGTGCTTCTGCTTTGCTTAGGCGTGACCGTTAGGAGTGGGGAGAGCATGCTGTTAGATATTTCCCACCGTTTTGTCAGTAATGCTCACAATTTCAGAGCAACAGGTGCACCCCTGCATTGCACAATGCATAATTATAAAATTTCTTGCTCGTGAAGGAGTTACAGCAGCTGAAATTTGCCAGAGATTGACTGCAGAGTTTGGTGATCAAACATTGTCAAGGACGTGTGTGTTTGCCTGGCATAAAATGTTCAAGGAAGGACGAGAACATGTGGAATATCAGCAACACGGTCGCCGCCCTCGGACCAGCATTGCAGACGAAAACATGCAGTTAAGGACATTATTGACAATTGATTTTTTGCTTGAGGGACGCACTATCAGTGCTGCTTACTACTGCGATCTGTCGAACAGGGCGAGGGTTGCATATCGTCGCAAAAGATGAGACCAACCGATTCTACAGGTCACCCTCCTCCACGACAATGCGTGGCCCCATATTGCAGCTCAAACTGTCTCCAAGCTACAGGAAATGAACTGGACTACACTTGATCATCCTCCTTACAGCCCGGACTTATCGCCCTGCGATTTCCAATTGTTTGGACCGCTTAAAGAAGCTCTCGGAGAGCAACGATTTGAAGATGATGAGAGTGTTGAAGATTTCGTGCGCAACTGGCTGGTGACACGACCATGTTCTTTTTACGATGAGGGCATCAGAAAGCTGCCCATATGCTGGGACAAATGCGTTTCCAAAGCAGGAAACTATGTGGAAAAATAAATTGTAATTGCCTTGTGTTTTTCAATAAATGAATTTAAATAAAATATAAAATCCCATTTATATTTGATTCCACCTCTTACAATTGAATATTTACTCCAATTTGTCCTCTTGAATTCCAACTTCATCTTCATATTGTGATCTTTCCTACTTTTAAAAACACCACTCAAACTCTTTTGTCTACTAATGTCATTCCACTCCATCTCTCCACTGACAGCTCTTAACATACATATGCATAAGTCTTTTCCGGTTTCACTAAGATATTGCGGCATCGAACAGTATGTAGCATATGAATTTGATGCATAGTCAGTTTGTTCGTCTGACATTAACCTACCAACACACACAAGTTTATCGTAATTCGTGTATACGGTTTCCACTTTTGTATGTCATTCCACCACCATCCCATCCTTCTAGATCCTCTCTCATTTCTCCACATTATGTTATGACTATGTCTTTTGCTTCTATACTTTGGCTAGGCTGATGATGGTCCACAGTGGACCGAAACTAGTACCTATTAATATCATTGTAATGTTTTTGTAAACATCAAATGATTTTTAGTATTGAGAAGGTGGAACATTAAAACTTTGTATTTATTTCAAGTTGAGTCTGCCAAACACTAGTATCTGTGTTGTATCATTCAGTGATCAGGTCGACTTTTGTGCCTGAAAAAGTCAAATCAAAAGAAAAAAAGGCTGTGGAAAGTCATCGTTTGCTGGTAGATACATGTGGTGAACACGCTCCATCGATTGGAACATATGAGACATGGTTTCGACAGTTTAAAGGTGGTGATTTCAATGTGAAATGGTAGACCACAAAAGTGTGAAGACGAGCAATTGCAGGTGTTACTGGATGATGACACAACTCAAACTCAACAGCAATTGGCACGAGCATTAAATGTTTTATGGGAAACAATCAGCAGACGTTTGCGAGGAATGAGGAAGATCAATAAACTCTGTAAAAAGGTCCCACACAATTTGAATGAACGGCAAATGGAAAATCTCAACGTCACTTGTGAAATGCTGCTTCAACGCCATGAAAGAAAATCATTTCTATACCAAATTGTGACGGGTCATAAAAAACGGATTTATGTTTAAAACACGAAGCGGAGAAAATTGTGGCTGTCACCTGGTGAAGCCAGTCCTTCAACACCCAAGGCTAACTTGCATCAGCAAGAAGACCATGCTTTGTGTCTGGTGGGACCACAATGGTATTGTGTATTATGAACTTTTGAAGCCTGGCGAAACTGTTATTGTACAACGCTGTCAACAACAAATGATTAATTTACATCATGCATTGATTGAAAGACAATTAGAATGGGCCAGAAGATATGGCAAAGTGATTTTGTTACACGACAATGCGCCGTCTCATACAGCAAAACCAGTGAAAGACATCTTGAAATCGCTTGGAAGGGACATCCTTCCGCACTCGCTGTACTTCGCATCAATGGGGCACACGTTCACAGGGCAACACTTCTGCAATTTCGTAGAAGTCGGAAAATGGCTCGATCAATGGTTTTCCGCAAAAGACAAGCAGTTTTAGTGGCATGGTATTTGTAACTTACCTGAACGACGAGCAAAGTGTGTAAAAACCGATGGCCAATATTTTGAATAAACAAAAGATGAATTTCCCTTGAAAATTAGTGTTTTCTTTACCACAAAACCCGGCAAAAAGTTATGCTTACACCTGGCATATGGTTGGTCCGTGATTGGACATTATAAATTTTCCAGCTAACTCATTCCTGGTCGCCAGCGTTTCACCCCAGTTTGCTAATTTGGACTCATCAATTGATAAATAGTACATTACCAAGACGCATGGCTAGTGCATACCATGGAGGCCACTGTGTAGCCTGCTTGGAACCACTGGCATTCCAGTGTACTATGAGAGACTTTGTCTCATTTTCAAAAATTGACACCTGCCTGATCATCAGGTGATACAGATGTTGATTCCCATAGGGAACCTGAAATATTCGTCCTGAATTTACCCATTTACTCATTCAGGACAAATATTTCAGGTTCCCTATGAGAATCAATATCTATATCATGCAACATACAACTTAGTCGAGCAGCTTGTGCCGTTTGTCCCAAGTCTTCTCAGTTTGAACTTTGCAACATTTTAGTAATGCTTCTCTTTTGTTGGAAATCACTCAGGGCAAGTTGCTTTTCTTTGGATTTTCTCCAGTTCTCTAATCAAGTAATCCTGGTGAGGGTCCCATACACTGGATACATATGCTAGTTAAGGGTCTTACAAGAAACTTACATGCCCTCTCCTTTACATCCTTACTAGAACCCCTAAATATCCTCATAAACATGTGCAGAGATTGTACCCTTTATTTACAATACCATTTATGTGATTACCCCAACAAGGATCTTTTCTTATATTAATACGTAGGTACATCTACTGATACCCATAAGGAACGTTCGTCCTATCAACACAGTAATTATACCTGAGAGGATCTTTTCCTATTAGTGAAACTCTCAACCTGAATTTTAACTCCATTTATATCATCATACCATTGCCTGCTGTCCATCTCACAACATTGTTGAGGTCTTTTTGTAGTTGCTCACAATCTACGGCTTTATGATAGTTTTCATCCTAAACAAAGTTATTGCTTCCATAAATAAAATAAGTTTCACGTCTGATAACAATGTGGACTGGTTATAACAACAACAACAACAACAACAGCAACAATAATACTAATAATACTTAATGAGGAAGAGATAGGAGATTATAAAGTGTACTTGATGGGTGTTAGAATGGGAAGGGCAGAGTCTGGGGTAGGGCTCTTTATCAGGAATACCATTGCATGCAACATAGTTTCTGTTAGGCACGTAAATGAGCGAATGATGTGAGTAGATTTGTCATTTGGAGGAATCAGGACTGGAATTGTCTCTGTGTATTCACCATATGAGGGTGCAGATGAGGATGAAGTTGACAAGTTTTATGAAGCATTGCGTGACATCGTGGTCAGTGTCAACAGCAAGGATGAGAATAGTGCTAATGGGCGATTTCAATGCGAGAGTTGGGAATAGAACTGAAGAATACGAAAGGGTGATTGGTAAATGTGGGGAAGAACAGGAAGCTAATGGGAATGGGAAGCATTTGCTGGACTTCTGTGCTAGTATGGGTTTAGCAGTTACGAATACATTCTTCAAGCATAAGGCTATTCACCGCTACACATAGGAGGCTAGGGGTACCAGATCCATAATAGACTATATCTAAACCGACTTCGAATTCAGGAAATCTGTTAGGAATGTACGAGTTTTCTGGGGATTTTTCGATGATACAGACCACTATCTGATCTGTAGTCAACCAAGTGTCTCTAGGCCTAGGGTAAAGAAAGTGAAATCTGTCTCCAAACGAATAAGGGTAGAAATTCTCCAGGACGAGGAAATTAGACAGAAGTACATGGATATGATTAGTGAGACGTTTCGAACAGTAGACAGTAAGCAGGTTCAGGTTATAGAAAGTGAATGGGTGACATACAGGGGTGCTGTAGCAGAAACAGCAAGGGAATGCCTAGGAACAACTGTGTGTAAAGATGGGAAAAGGCAAACATCTTGGTGGAATGCTGAAGTGAGAGCAGCTTGTAAACGTAAAAAGAAGGCTTATCAGAAATGGCTCCAAACAAGGGCCGAGGCCGAGAGGGATTTGTACGTAGATGAAAGAAACAGAGCAAAACAATTTAGTTGTTGAATCCAAAAAGAAGTCGTGGGAAGATTTTGGTAATAACCTGGAAAGGCTAGGTCAAGCAGCAGGGAAACCTTTCTGGACTGTAATAAAGAATCTTAGGAAGGGAGGGAAAAAGGAAATGAACATTGTTTTGAGTAATTCAGGTGAACTCATAATAGATCCCAGGGAATCACTAGAGAGGTGGAGGGAATATTTTGAACATCATCTTAATATAAAAGGAAATCATCTTGGTGGTGTTGCAAACAGCCAAGCTCATGGGGAGGAAGAAAATGATGTTGGTGAAATTACGCTTGAGGAAGTGCAAAGAATGGTAAATAAACTTCATTGTCATAAAGCAGCAAGAATAGATGAAATTAGACCTGAAATGGTGAAGTATAGTGGGAAGGCAGGGATGAAATGGCTTCGTGGGTAGTAAGATTAGTATGGAGTGTTGGTAAGGTACCTTCAGATTGGACAAAAGCAGTAATTGCACCTATCTATAAGCAAGGGAACAGGAAGGATTGCAACAACTATCAAGGTATCTCATTAATTAGTATACCAGGCAAGGTATACACTGGCATCTTGGAAGGTAGGGTGCGATCAGTCGTTGAGAGGAAGTTGGATGAAAACTAGTGTGGTTTCAGACCACAGAGAGGCTGTCAGGATCAGATTTTCAGTATGCGCCAGGTAATTGAAAAATGCTACGAGAGGAATAGGCAGATCAAAAATTAGATGGATGGCTTTTCCGGCGTTTGCTCTATTAACCAGCGTTTCGTCTTAGGTCTGACACTAGACTCTTCAGAGTGGGATGTGTCAGACCCTACCCACTGACGCTGGGGTGTATGCAGGTGAACTTATCAGAAGCTTATTTATGAAGCACAGTCTGATAACTGCATACGGGAGATAAAACTCCACAATGGAATTAATGCCCGCCTAGCAATTCCAAATGGAAATTCTAAGTTCCCATGGAGGGAATTAGATTCTTTTCCACCAATAGAGCATATCAAAAATCAGATCAAAAATTAGATGGATGGCTTTTCTGGCGTTTGCTCTATTAACCAGCGTTTCGTCTTAGGTCTGACACTAGACTCTTCAGAGTGGGATGTGTCAGACCCTACCCACTGATGCTGGGGTGTATGCAGGTGAACTTATCAGAAGCTTATTTATGAAGCACAGTCTGAATAGGCAGTTGTGTTTATGTTTCGTAGATCTAGAGAAAGCATATGACAGGGTACCGAGGAAAAAGATGTTCACTATATTGGGGGACTATGGAATTAAAGGTAGATTATTAAAATAAATCAAAGGCATTCATGTTGACAATTAGGCTTCAGTAAGAATTTATGGTAGAATGAGTTCTTGGTTCAGGGTGCTTACAGGGGTTGGACAAGGCTGTAATCTTTCTCCTTTGCTGTTCGTAGTTTACATGGATCATCTGCTGAAAGGTATAAAATGGCAGGGAGGGATTCAGTTAGGTGGAAATGTAGTAAGCAGTCTGGCCTATGCTGACGACTTGGTCTTAATGGCAGATTGTGCCGAAAGCCTGCAGTCTAATATCTTGGAACTTGAAAATAGGTGTAATGAGTATGGTATGAAAATTAGCCTCTCGAAGGCTAAATTGATGTCAGTAGGTAAGAAATTCAACAGAATTGAATGTCAGATTGGTGATACCAGGCTAGAACAGGTCGATAATTTCAAGTATTTAGGTTGTGTGTTCTCCCAGGATGGTAATATAGTAAGTGAGATTGAATCAAGGTGTAGTAAAGCTAATGCAGTGAGCTCGCAGTTGCGATCAACAGTATAAGAAGGAAGTGAGCTCCCAGACGAAACTATCTTTACATCGGTCTGTTTTCAGACCAACTTTGCTTTACGGGAGCGAAAGCTGGGTGTACTCAGGATACTTATTCATAAATGAGAAGTAACAGACATGAAAGTAGCAAGAATGATTGCTGGTACAAACAGGTGGGAACAATGGCAGGAGAGTACTCGGAATGAGGAGATAAAGGCTAATTTAGGAATGAACGCGATGGATGAAGCTGTACTCATAAACCTGCTTCGGTGTTGGGGTCATGTGGGGCAAATGGAGGAGGATAGGTTACCTAGGAGAATAATGGACTCTGCTATGGAGGGTAAGAGAAGTGGAGGTAGACCAAGACGACGATGGTTAGACTCGGTTTCTAACGATTTAAAGATGAGAGGTATAGAACTAAATGAGGCCACAAAACTAGTTGCAAATCGAGGATTGCGGCGACTTTTTGGTAAATTCACAGAGGCTTGCAGACTGAATGCTGAAAGGCATAACAGTCTATAATGATACTGTAGGTATGTATGTGTGTATGTAATGTATGTATGTATGTATGTATGTATGTATGTATGTATGTATGTATTTACACATTAAATATTCACATAGATTTTAAACAACGGACAGTTTTCAATACAGGCATTCAACTTAGAAAGCACTACAGTTTTGTCCTACTTCTCTTACTGTTTGCCAGAACCGGTATGTTTCTGATCGAAAGATGAAAGTAACTTTCGCTTAACTTCATATCTAACCTCATTTTGAATGTCTGTAGGTAACCTATTAACCGCTAATTCAGATTCAGCCAACGTAATGATTAAATCGTCGTGGTTGAAGGACGTGTCCCAGTTATGTTTTGGTCCCTTATTTAATATCTTGAGGTCCTTAGGATCAAGGTCAACTTGACTGAGGTTCACTACCGGCGGGTGAGAGACGTTCGATTCCGCGTGATTCTGCGTGTTTGGGGTATTGTGGGAAGCTTTTATTAAGTTATTCCACTTCTTGTCGAGAGTGCTTTGTTTTTTCAATAAAACCAATACAAAAATGTTTGTTAATTCTCATACTGTCAACAGCAAAAAAATTTCTAACTCTGGAATATACAAATTAAAATGCCAATCATGTCTTTCAACGTATATTGGGCAAACAGGCTGCAGTTTCAATGTAAGAATCTCTGAACATCTTAATGCACTAAAGTATAATCGCTACTCAGCCATGAGCGAACATTGTAGAGAGAAAAATCATAAATACACAACAATTGATCAAGATTTAAAGATCCTGCATTAGGAACAGAAAGGTCCCTTACTTAATATACTAGAGAATATATATATATATATATACATATATATATAGATATCGACCAATATAACAATCCCGTCTATAATTTAAATGAAATCAACGAAAAGAAAAATATTTTATTGGAAACCTTTGTCCCACTCATCTGCGAACAGTTCATTAATAAAAAAGAGTTTCACTACCGACATTCTAGAACAAGACCCGCCCTTCCATCAACACCCTCCTTCCGCGAATGACAACGTCCCTCCCTCCCTGCCCCTCCCTCTCCATTACCCCACCCAACCACATCGACACAGATACACAGTGAGCCACACACAGGCTTAGTTGTCAATGTGACTTGAGACCGACAAGGTCATCTCCATTCGAGACGACAACTTTTAGTTACAAGTAAGTCATATGAGTTTTCTTTTCGTACATCTTTTTTAACTTGTTCTTCATCCACTCATATATCCCTTTTTTCTCTTTACAGATGTTATACATGTTTTATTCGTAGAATTGACGGTCTCACTACACTCCTCAGCATAGTGTTTTTATTTAACAGTCAGCAAGATCTATTAGACGAGAGGACTTTGTACCTCAATGTGTTTTTTAAGTCGCTAATCATGATCACTGTCACTTCACATCATTACGATTTTTAATTTGTTTGTATATTATGTAATCATTGTTTTACTACTGAAGATGGCCTTGAGATTAGGCTGAAACATGTATAGACTTTGCTTCATCTAACAGATGACTTAACTTGTATAGATAGGAGGATTTTATAAATATTTTCTTTTGTAAAGTGATAACCGTCAATACGGAATGAGATTCATAACTTGCAATGGTAACGCCATCCAGGCTAGTAAGAAAGCAAACCTTTATTGTAATTTGAAGATAAAGGTTGCCAAATTAGGTAAGGATTTATGTCTTTTAAGAAAATGCTTAACTAATGACGTCACACCTAATTTCTTAAAATTTACTAAGAAAACTCATAGAGACACGGCTAAAACCTGCGCGACTGAACGAAAAACAGATAAAATTTGGATAAGAGAGGAAATTAAATTCCTTCAAAAGAAAAAAGCTCTTCTTAACAATAATCTTTACGACACTCATTTAGAAGTTTCGACCTTATTATATCCTCTCGAATGGACTTCTTTTCAGGCTCACGTCACCAATAGACTCGATAAGGTTTTATTGAAAAAACAAAGCACTCTTGACAAGAAGTGGAATAACTAAATAAAAGCTTCCCACAATACCCCAAACACGCAGAATCACCCGGAATTGAACGTTTTTCACCCGCCGGTAGTGAACCTCAGTCAAATTGACCTTGATCCTAAGGACCTCAAGATATTAAATAAGGGACCAAAACATAACTGGGACACGTCCTTCAACCACGACGTTTTAATGATTACATTGGCTGAATCTGAATTAGCGGTTAATAGGTTACCTACAGACGTTCAAAATGAGGTTAGATATGAAGTTAAGCGAAAGTTACTTTCATCTTTCGATCAGAAACATACCGGTTCTGGCAAACCCAATAAAGAACAAGTCACCAACATACGCAATCTCAAAAAGAAAATTAAAGATAACGATTTAATAGTAACTAAACCAGATAAAGGTAATGCTACTGTAGTTATGGAAAAAAGTGACTACGTAAATAAAGCACAATTTTTCTTTACTAACAATAACTTTAACGCAGTAAAAAAAGATCCTACTAATAGAATACAAAGAGAGCTGAAAGCTTTAATTAAGAACTTTTTATTTTTGTTTAATGACGTAGAAAAATCAAAATTGATCATCATGAATCCCAAGTTACCTACGGCGAAAGCGTTACCGAAGATTCACAAGGCGGATGTCCCCATTAACTTCAGAAGTAGTCCGACGTACAAAACATCCCAATTTATTCACAATTTTCTTAAAACACATTATTCCTTTCAAGCTAACACATCAGTTAAAAATTCCCTGGAATTCTGCAATAGAATAAAAAAACTCACGTTACCGAAACATTACACCCTTCACTCCTTTGACATAGTAAATATGTACGCGAATGTACCCATCAATAAAACCATCGAAATAGTAAAAAAAACTATCTTTCCAAATTCATTTAATTGACTATAGGGGAGATAGAAGAGTTTATTCAGATCCTCAAGTTTACATTAAATAATGGCTTCTTTACTTTTAATAACAACATATACCAACAGAAGGGGCTTCCTATGGGGTCACCGGCCTCGGGAATCCTCGTTGATATTTACGTAGATTTCCTTGAATACACTCACATTATAGGTAAAATTAATGGGATCAAACATTGGACTCGGTATGTGGATGATACTTTTATTATCCTGGATTCTCACGTTATTGACAGCAACACCGTTCTTGAATTTCTTAATAACCTGCATCCACACATAAAGTTTACGATAGAATCCGAGAACAACAATTCCCTTAATTATCTCGATTTAACTATTACTCGCAATCAGAATAAAACCATTTCTTTTAATATTTACAGGAAGCCCACTCACACAATAAACACAATCCACCAAACTTCTCTACATCCAGGGACACAGAAGAAGACAGCTTACAATAGTATGATTTTCAGAGCTCTTAATGTTCCTTTATCCCATAAGAATTTTAGAAAGGAAATCAACACCATCTATGCAATAGCCGAAGGTAATGGTTTCAGTAAAGCTTTCGTGAATAAAATTCTCAATAAATTTAGAAATAAACCCAAGACCACCTTAGAAAAACAATCTTCCCATAAAGAGAAGTTTACCACATTTACCTTTAATAATAATAATAATATATATCCAATTTCAAACATCTTTAAAAAACACAAGTTAAAAGTAGCTTTCAAGACAGTTCACACCAATACAAAAATGGTTTTTAATTCTCATACTGTCAACAGCAAAAAAATTTCTAACTCTGGAATATACAAATTAAAATGCCAATCATGTCTTTCAACGTATATTGGGCAAACAGGCCGCAGTTTCAATGTAAGAATCTCTGAATATCTTAACCCTAAAGTATAATCGCTACTCAGCCATGAGCGAACATTGTAGAGAGAAAAATCATAAATACACAACAATTGATCAAGATTTAAAGATCCTGCATTAGGAACAGAAAGGTCCCTTACTTAATATACTAGAGAATATATATATATATATATATATAGATATCGACCAATATAATAATCCCGTCTATAATTTAAATGAAATCAACGAAAAGAAAAATATTTTATTGGAAACCTTTGTCCCGCTCATCTGCGAACAGTTCATTAATAAAAAAGAGTTTCACTACCGACATTCTAGAACAAGACCCGCCCTTCCATCAACACCCTCCTTCCGCGAATCACAACGTCCCTCCCTCCCTGCCCCTCCCCCTCCATTACCCCACCCAACCACATCGACACAGATACACAGTAAGCCACACACAGGCTTAGTTGTCAATGTGACTTGAGACCGACAAGGTCATCTCCATTCGAGACGACAACTTTTAGTTACAAGTAAGTCATATGAGTTTTCTTTTCGTACATCTTTTTTAACTTGTTCTTCATCCACTCATATATCCCTTTTTTCTCTTTACAGATGTTATACACGTTTTATTCATAGTATTGACGGTCTCACTACACTCCTCAGCATAGTGTTTTTATTTAATAGTCAGCAAGATCTATTAGACGAGAGGACTTTATACCTCAATGTGTTTTTTAAGTCACTAATCATGATCACTGTCACTTCACATCATTACGATTTTTAATTTGTTTGTATATTATGTAATCATTGTTTTACTACTGAAGATGGCCTTGAGATTAGGCTGAAACATGTATAGACTTTGCTTCATCTAACAGATGACTTGACTGGCATTGATAGGAGGATTTTATAAATATTTTCTTTTGTAATAGTACATCCATCATTATACATTTTTTATCTTACTATCCTGCTGTCACTGAACCTAACTGCTCCTTTCATTTTCTTAAGAAGTTTCAGTGCTGTTTGAAATTGTCCATCAGCATACATGTCAAAAATGGTGCAGCGCAACTTGATTTTTTAAAGTTAAAAACATAATTGTTCCATATTGAATTGAGAATCACAATGTTAAAAAGAGTTAAGAGGTTCCACCTATTCAATACACTGATATTCAGTTGCACAAACTATGTTACAACATGTTTAATTCGGGACCGGTTTCGACACATATTTGGTACCATCATCAGCCGATTGAAAAAGTAGTGCCAAAAGTATACAATTATCAACACACACAACACTTTAAGGGATACGTGTAAAAATATATAACACTTTCATGAAGAAGTATTCAATTGATTTCATAATAGTCTTGTTCACTCTGGCTGTGAGTGTTATAATCACTTATAATGATGTTAATGTAAAAGAACTGAAGGATACATGTAGAATGTAACACTTTCACAGAGATTGGATTTTCATTTGGAGTTCGTAAGCAATGTGACGGTCTTGTGCACGCCTGCTGTGGGCATTGAAATCATATATATATATATATATATATATATATATATTAAATCTTGAGGGTTGGCTTATTATATTGTGATAACGAGGATCTTGTATACACTTGTTGCTAGGCAAGGAATAACATGCTTTTGTTTCATCGGCACTTCTAAAGTTGGGGAGTGACATGTATAAGTTCCTAAGATATGTTGTAGGACCTAAATTTATCAGTTGAATGTGGATTTATGAAGTCCATAGAAAAAAGGAAAAAATAGTTAGAAATAAAAACGGTGAAAAATGGTAAGATAAACAAGTAATGTTATGAAGCTCGCCTTGTTTTCTTGTCGTGTTGGCTAGACGTGTTTTAGAAGAGTTAATAAATGAAGTTTAAGAGGAAGTAAGAACAGAGATTGAACAGAGGTAAGAGAGGGAATTAGGGATGAGTGGGTAAGGGGAGTTGTCTAAGGCAGATCGGGGGGCGTTGTGGTAGGGGCAAGTAGCGCGAGAAGGTGTTGTGTATGACGTGAAAGGTCGACCGCCTACTTGTCAACTTGAAGCTTTTGAAAACTAAGATAAGGAAGTAAAAAAGGATGTTTGGTTTCTCAGATAAGTCATTAAGGTTTAGGTTAGGATTAAAAAATTGATCGAGGTGTATTAAACAGTTTTCAGTGATATCAAGAAGAGGGCCTTTGTTTAGGACACTGATCATTTCAATATCTTGGTACAACGAAGTGAAATTATGTTTTACGTCCTGCATATGTTGCCCTACTGCCGAAAACCTATTGTATTTTATCGCATTAATGTGTTCTGAGTATCTAATTTTGAAGTTGCATCCGGTTTGTCCTATGTAAGAAGAATTACAGTTATTGTATTTAAAACGGTATATGCCTGACCTTGAAAAGATGTTGGTTCTGTTTAATGAATTGGAGTTATATACCACTTCCATGTTGCTATTGTTAGCATGGAGTGTTAGTAAGGTACAGCAATTATTTATTAATAATTAATAATATTAATATTAATAATTATGCCTATCTGTAAACAAGGGAACAGGAAGGATTGCAATATTTAGGTATCTAGGTGTCTGCAAAGTGTTCATTGGCATTTTGAAAGGAAGGGTTCAGTCAGTGGTTGAGAGTAAGTTGGATGAAAAGCAGGGTGGTTTTAGACCACAGAACAGAACAGAACAGAACAGAACAGAACAGAACAGAACAGAACAGAACAGAACAGATTAGATTAGATTAGATTAGATTAGATTAGATTAGATTAGATTTTCAGTTTGCACCAGGTAATTGAAAAATGCTATGAGAGAAATAGACAGTTATGTTTCGCAGTTCTAGAGAAGACATATGACAAGAGTACCGAGGGAAAAGGATTAAGGGTAGATTATTAAAATCAGTCAAAGGCATTTATGTTGACAGTTGGGCTGCAGTGAAAATTGATGGTAAAATGAGTTCTTGGTTCAAGGTACTTACAGGTTCTAACCCCTAGGCTGTAATCTTTTGCCTTTGTTGTTCATAATTTACATGGATCATCCACTGAAAGGTATTATGTGGCAGGGAGGGATTCAATTAGGTGAAAATGTAGTAAGCAGTCTGGCCTATGCTGAAGACTTGGTCTTAAGGCAGATTGTGCTGAAAGCCTGCAGTCTAATATCTAGGAACTTGAAAATAGGTGCAATGAGTATGGTATGAAACTTAGCCTTTCTAAAACTAAATTGATGTCAATAGGTAAGAAATCTAAGAGAATTGCATGTCAGATTGGGGATACCAAGCTGGAACAGGTAGATAATTTCAAGTATTTAGAATGTGTATTCTCCCAGGATGGTGGTATAGTAAGCGAGGTTAAATCAAGGTGTAGTGAAGCTAATGCACTGAGCTCTTAGTTGTGATCAACACTATTGTGGCAGAAGGAAGTCAGGTCCCGAGTGATACTATCTTTACATTGGTCTGTTTTCAGACCAACTTTCCTTTACGGGAGTGAAAGCTAGGTGGACTCGGGGTATCTTATTCATAAGATGGAAGTAATGGGGATGAAAGTAGCAAAAATGATTGCTGGTACAAACAGCTGGGAACAATGGTAGGAGGGTATTCGGAATGAAGAGATAAATGATAAGTTAGGAATGAGCTCGATGGATGAAGCAGTATGCATAAACCGACTTAGATGGTTGGGTCATGTGAAGCGAATGGAGGAGGAGAGGTTATCTAGGAGAAGATTGGATTCTGTTATGGAGGGTAAGAGAAGTAGAGGGAGACCAGGATGATGATGGTTAGACTCGGTTTGTAACAATTTAAAGATAAGAGGTATAGAACCAAAGGAAGCCACAGAACTAGTTACAACAAATAGAGGATTATGGCAGTCATGGTTGATTTACTGGACAACTTTGTTTTGCTTACAATTCTTGGTAGGCCTACTGTACGAAATAATGACACAGCATGGAGCTGATGGGAATTCCTGTGATGTGGTACCATCGCCAAACCATCTTCTGCCTCATCCTTTGCTCGTTCCGTAATGTTCTTAAAGTATTTGTGCACTTTGAACACTACTTTTCGAGCTTGCTTATGCAAAATCTGTCGTTTACTTCCTACCTCTGCTTCTATCACAGTCACAATCTAGGTAATCACTTCTACGTTTCAAAAAGTGCAAAACAGTTGATCTGCTCTCACCATAACTTACTCGCTCGCCTGCTAAACTTTCACTAATTTATTGGCACGATAGTGGAGAGGCATGCTGCCATGATGTCATGGAGTTCTGTGCACCACTTTCCCATCTGGCACGTACTGTAGTAGGGTAGTTTTTTCATCACAATTAGTGTATGTTCTCCTATGCATATACTTCCTTCCATCTGTCATAACAATTCTCTTTATTCTCACAATGTAATGAAGCCCTTTTTCATCACAATTTCAGATCTGATCTAGATAATCTTCAATTTCAAACTCAAAATCACTTAAGGTTAGCAAGTAATAAAGCAAAAGAAAGTCATTGATTCTGTTCGCTGATGCATGTTTTGGAGTCAGAATTGTTTGTTCCTGAAACCAGTACAATGGTTTGTTTTGAAGTAAAGAAACATCAGAAGGAATACAATCAGATAACAATTTGAAATATCGCTTTCCTATTCTCATAGCGAGTAGAAGGTAGAAGTGTGATCTCTCCCCTAGTTCATCGGTTCCTCCGTTAGGCCGCTCTTCCAGCAGTAAGTGAGCTTGAGCTTACAAGTCAGCATACGAATAAAAGACAATTATTGCATGTAAAATATTATGCTTTTGCTTACCATTCCAGATGTCAGATAGTGTAGATAGCTTCTTGGTAGACTTTGTGGCCTTAGCAGATTTCAGTTCCTTTCTCATCTGTCTTGTTACAAAATGAAATCGACACTTCATGTAATGTAACACAAGTTTAGGGATAATGTCCGTAACGTAGTCATCGCAGCATTCTAATTCTTTCGAATTAATATTGATACTGTGCAAACTGTCCAAACACTCGTAAAATATATCGCCCCATAGACTCTCACAGGAGAGTTTTTGTTCCACTACATTATAAACTGCTCTTGAGGGATGAGTGAGGAAAGTGCTGTCAATACTGTATTTATTGCTATAGTCCCTAATAAACATGAGGGCTGTGGCAAGTATTTCATCTGTAGGCTTTCCGTGAAGCAGGGTGACATTTATGACATTTTGTGACCTTGGATACATTGCGTATTATATATCCTCCTAGATAACAAATCAAACACTCCTTTGCACGACTGCAGCTACCACTGTAGACCTAAATTCTTCTCCCAGTCCGGTAAGAGGTCATCCATGTTCTCAGTGCCTTATTTTGTTTTGTGCATTTTCTACTACAGCATTATTTGTCTCTTCTGTCTTCTTAGCCACTGTTCTCATTTGATGGATAAATGAAGTCAATATCAGTTCAAATTTGGGCTCACAGTTACTACCCGATGACAGGGCAAGTTTGGTTGGGATATCAATAGACTGCAACATGTATAAATTCAGAAAATCTATTGTTGAAGGGTGGTCGTCACAACTTAATGAGCGTAGTATACCAAAGTGCCGTTCTAGTGGATCTTGATTAAATTTGGCTGTGAGTACATATTGGAATCCATTATTCCATAAATACTCGGACACCTGTATGATGCTCTCAAATGTTACTCTTAGGGATTCAGCAGTTCTTTCTGAAGCAAAAGTATTATTCTTCCCAGTGAGGTTATCTCTCCATTTTATTAAGATTTGATGCCCTATTGAATCTTCATAAAGAGCCCCTGCTGGTGTAGAAGTATTTAATACTATTGGGATATTTAATTCCCTAGTGAATGTTTCTCTCGTTTCGCTGTCTTCAAATCCCTCTGAGTTTATCCTTTTTCATTTGTTTAATTGTTTTGTGAGATATTGTGGCAAATTGGGGAATATATGGGGGACAGCGCCAATTTTCAGTTTCTGTCTATCTCTAGGAATTTCTGCCTGTTCGGCTTTTATTACAAATTAATTTGATTTAACAATAAATTCTTCAGAAAAATGTGAATCACACACACATAACACTTATCAGAAAGCTTTTTGTCTTTTCTGGGTATCGCCTTTTCCCATTTTGAAAATTCTGCTTCATTTTTAGGTGGTTTGAAGAAGTGTTTAGCTTTTGTAGTTTTATAGCCAGACTTACAGCCTGGAACGAAGCAAGTAGGTATACTTTCCTCCTCGATATGTTTGCAAGTTTTATAAACTCAGCACTATATTTACACTAAATAAATTAATACCATCACAAAATCACACGCTCTTCACTTTCACTTAACAATAATGCAAAACACTTAAGTTTTTGCCTTCACAGAACAACACTACCAATCATAACCATATTACAACTACAGATACCAACCCTCAAATAGTAACGGTGCTGCCCCTAGCGGACAATTCATCGCAGTCCATATACTAGCCAACAGGGAACATCTTAAGAGCTCACACTTTCTCTTCCACTCATTGTGCTATTCTTATTTTTATGGCTTATCACTGCTGCCAACTTGATAGTTACATGTTAAAATCACCATTAACAAACTAACCTCAATGTAAGCAGCAACCATGGAGGATCCTATAACAGTGGAGAAAGCAAAATCAGTATAAGATGTGGCGAACCAATGATAGATCTCTGTGAAAAGTATGTCATCTTGTGTCTTCCCTTACCATCCATTCAGCTTCAATACATAATACTGTAACAGGAAAGTAATGTATAAACATACCAGCTACAATGGCTTCTTTTATTCCAGCATGAAGAATGACCAGTCATCTACCCTCAGAAATAGTCAATAAATCACTTCTTTAATCTCACCTCCAACTTTTGTGGCTAATTTCATGGATATTCTACCTGTTCACCACAGATTGACTATCTGTGAAAAGTTCAAAATATGCCACAGCTTTCCTCAATGGAGAATAAGAGATACTCAGTGGAGAACAAAAGATCAGGTCCTAGTATGTGGGCAGTTATCTAGGCAATTATTATTATTATTATTATTATTATTATTATTATTATTATTATTATTATTATTATTATTATTATTATTATTATTGTTTGAGTCATCAGTCCATAAACTGGTTTGATACAGCTCTCCATGCCACCCTATCATGTACTAACCTTTTCATTTCTATGTAACTATCGCATCCTTCATCTGCTCTAATCTGCTTGTCATATTCATACTTTGGTCTACCCCTACCGTTCTTACCACCTACACTTCCTTCAAAAACCAACTGAACAAGTCCTGGGTGTCTTAAGATGTGTCCTATCACTCTATCTCTTCTTCTCGTGAAATTTAGCCAAATATGTCTCCTCTCACGGATTCGATTCAGTATCTCTTCATTTGAGATTTGATCTACCCATCTCACCTTCAGTATTCTTCTGTAACACCACATTTCAAAAGCTTCTATTCTCTTTCTTTCTGAGCTAGTTATCGTCCATGTTTCACTTCCATACGATGCCATGCTCCATGTGAAAATCTTTAGAAACATCTTCCTAATTCCTATATCAGTATTTGAAGGGAGCAATTTTCCTTTTTTAAGAAGGCTCTTCCGTGCTTGTGCTAGTCTGCATTTTATGTTGTCCTTACTTCTGTCATCGTTAGTTATATTACTACCCAAGTAACAATATACATATACTTCCATTAAGACCTCATTTCCTAATCTAATATTACCTGCATCACCTGCCTTCGTTTACTGCACTCCATTACTTTTGTTTTGGATTTATTTATTTTCATGTAGTACTCCTTACCTACAACTTCAGCAACTTCTCGAGATCTTTTGCAGTCTCAGATAAAATAACAATATCATCGGCAAATCTCAAGGTTTTGATATCCTATCCTTGGATTGTGATTCCCTTTCCAAATTCCTCTTTGATGTCCTTTACTACCTGTTCTAAGTAAACATTGAAAAGGATGGGGGACAAACTGCAGCCTTGCCACTCTCCTTTCTGGATTGCTGCTCCTTTTTCAAAGCCCTTCATTCTTATCACTGCAGACTGATTTGTATATAGATTGTAGATAATTCTTTGTTCTCAGTATATGAACCCAATCACCTTCAGAATCTCAAATAGATTGGTCCAATCAGATCTACGAATGCCATGTACATGGGCGTGTCCTTCTGATTTCAATCCTCTAAGATCAGATGTAAGGTCAGGATTGCTTCATGTGTTCCTACATTTCTTCTGAAGCCAAATTGATATTCTCCCTACTCAGCTTCAACTTGTCTTTCCATTCTTCTGTAAATAATACATGTTAAAATTTTGCTGGCGTAATACTAAACTAAAGGCCTCCCGGAGGGCCTGGAGGTTTGTTAATAAGTAATTTATCAGTGTGTAACAAGTATGCTCCGTATGTTGTTATGTGATTAGATAAATAGTAGTTTCCACACTTGTCAGCACCCACCGGCTTTCTTGGGAATAGGTGTAACAATATTCTGCCGAAAATCGGATGGCACTTCTCCTGTTTCATATTCATACTTCTTACATCTTACACACTAGTTGGAATAACCTTGCCATGCTGGTTTCTCCTAAGGCAGTCAGTAATTCAGAGGGTATTTCATCAATTCCAGGTGCCTTGTTCCTATTTAGGTCTTTCACAGCTCTGTCAAACTCTGACCTCAAAATTGTGTCTCCCATTTCATCAGCATCAATAGCTTCTTCTGTTCCAGAACCAAAGCATCTGCGTCTTTACCTTGATACAACTGCTTGATATGTTCCTGTCATCTTTCTGCTTTGTCTTCTTTACCTAGAATTGGCTTTTAATCTGAGCTCTTAATATTCATACACCTAGATTTCCTTTCTCCAAAGGTTACCTTGACTTTCCAGTATGCAGCATCTACCTTTCCTAGGACCATACAACCTTCAACATCCTTGCATTTCTCCTTCAGCCATTCTTTCTTAGCTATCTTGCATTTTCTATCCACTTCATTCTTTAATCGCCTGTATTCTTTTCTGCCCTCTTCATTTCTAGCATTCTTGTATTTTCGTCGTTCATCAATCAGGTCTAGTGTCTCCTGAGTTATCAACTGATTCTTAGTTGATCTTTTCTTCCTTCCTAACATTTCTTCAGCAGTCTACTGACATTTTTCCTGACTATCCATTCTTCCTCTATTGTGTTTCCTTCAGCCTTTTCATTTAGTCGTTATGCAACATGTTCCTTGAAACAATCCCTCATACTCTTTTTTTTTCTTTTCAAATTGTCGGGATCCCATCTCCTTTCATTCCTCCTTTTCTTCAATTTCTTCAACTTCAGATGGTATTTTATGACGAACAAGTTGTGGTCAGAGTCTATGTCTGCTCCTGGGAAAGTTTTGCAATCCAGCACCTGGTTTCTGAATCTCTGCCTAATCGTAATGAAGTCTATTTGATACCTTCCAGTGTCTCCAGGCCTCATCCATGTATACACCCTTCGTTTGTGGTGTTTGAACTATGTACAGTAAAATTTGCTCAAAGCGTAACGTTTATCAAGCGGAAGCTTGTCCAATGTGTACCAAAGTTATGGTCCCGGCACACTGGATATAGCTTTGCATCTTATTTTTGTATAAAGCAGAATCTGTTCAACGTGGAAACGGAAAGAAATTATGAAAATAATTACTGTATAATGCGCAAATTATGCTTTAGCTGTGTAATTTTTTTAGACATACCCGGTACTGCAGGTACTAAAATATTTTGCCAGGGGAAGAGTCAGGTGTTTACAGACCATAACATGCTGCTCTAATGAGCTTCGGGTTTCCCAAATTCCTGGTAGAATGAGATTTAAATCTCCACTAATTGCCTGACTCTTGCCATGGTTTGTAGAGATCTTTATCTTGATGCACAACTTGAGTCCAGTTCTAAGGTAAACAGTTCCCTTATTTTGTGTACCGTCAGTAAATTTGTGTCAGTTTTGAAGACAGCACAATGGCTAAGAAATATACGTCACTGACAGTGAACGAGAAAGTGAAAGTTATTGAAGTGAGTGAAAAGGAGAGTTGTCTGCGGGTGAAATTATGTCATATTTCAGATGTGTAAAAACTCAAGTTTATGAGACTTTAAATCATAAGGACGAGATTACTAAGCAGTGGATGAAGGGGAATGGACAAATTAAGAGGAAATGTAAAGGTGACAGGCAATGAAGAAATCAATGATTTAGTTGGGAATGGTTTGTGGGAATGCCCATTCGAGAAACCTTCCGGTTAGTGACCTATGCTAAAGAATGAGGCTTTTGCTGTTGCTAAATCACTTGGCAACACTGCCTTTAAAGCATCAACTGGGTGGCAGGAGAGTTTCAAAACAAGACACAATATCATATGAAATGAAGTCTGTGGGGAGTCCAAAGATGTGGATGGAATTGTAGTAACTGAGGGGAAATCAAAGCTGCAAAATTTAATTTCTGGCTGTGAACCTAAAGACATTTTCAACACCGACAAAACACGATTGTTTTTTCGAGCTTCGCCTTCAAAGACACTTCCGCTTGGTGGGGAAAAGTGTCGTGGGGGTAAAATGTTGAAAGAAAGACTTACAGTTCTGTTGTGCGGTAATATGGAGGGAGAAATGGAAAAGTCCCTGGTAATCAGGCAATCAGCAAAACCAAGGTGTTTTAAAAACTCAAATTTGCGCAAGCTTCCGGTAACTTGGAGGAGCAATGGGAAAGCCTGGATGACTAGTGCTCTAATGGAAGAATAACTAAATGAATTTAAACTGTAGGATGAAGAAGCACAATTGCAAAGTTATTCTTTTTCTCGACAATGCTACTTGTCACCCACATGTGTTGCTTTCTAATGTCAAGCTAGGCTAGTTTTCACCTAACACAACCAGCGTTGTTCAACCTATGGGCCAAGGAGTGATTTACACCTTTAACTCTCATTACAGGCGTTTATTGATGCAGTCACTGATCAAGAATCTTGATACAGCTGACAACATCTACTCCCTTGCACGTTCAGTTTCCATACTGGATAGCTGTACTTGATCAGTTTGGCTATGAAACAGATCAAACCTCAAACAGTCGTAAAGTGTTTTGCAAAGGTGGGATTTGCAGAAAATGACAACGTTCACACACCTGAGGAAGTGACTGAAAATGATGCACCGATATCTATGCTGAGCCAACAACAGAGTTTTGCATGTAATGTAGACAAATACATTCGCTGCGACGACCAGCTTGCTACTCACTACAATTTCCAGTATGCTGTACAGCTTCTGAAGATCCGCCCTACAGAGAATGAAGAAGATGACGATCCGAGGGACGAAGATCAGGAAGAGGAGGAGGAGGAGGAAAGATGTAGCACCTTACACATCATAATAATAATAATAATGAAATAATGAAAATAGAACAATATGAAATTTGACTGCCTGCTGTCATTTCTTTATGGATACAGTACTTTTGCATCCATCTCTTGGCACAGGCCAGAGTAAAGTGTACCTTCCCCCGAAGTCCCAGTCAACATCCATGGCTGTGACAATATGGAAGTTGCTGGGGTATGAGTAGTGCTGAGTAATGACATTCAGAGCATGACTAGTGCATCTGAGTGTTATGAAAGGTGCTGCTTATAGCGTCAGTTGTGCTGCAATAGTACTTTCTGACCCAGTGAGGAAAGCAATGGCAAACTACCTCACTCCTCATCTTGCCTAGTACGCCTCATTTTGGTGCTGCCATTGGTTTTTGGGGTTTCCTTATAACCGCATAACATTTGGTGGTGCTATTTGAGGATCCAACCAGCCTGTGGGCTGATGACCTAACAGACAGACAGACATGAAATTTGAAAAGTATGAAATTAAAACCAAATTAACGCCATGTTCGAGGTGTGAAAACTTTAACTTGTCTAACAGTGACAACTACGGAAGGATGTGCAAATGTGGAAGGAACCCTACTAGGCCATGAGATTGTATCTTATTGTGGGGAAAGGGAAGCACGCAGCAAACACCCTTGAAACAATATAATTATTAACAAAGAAGAGAATACAAATGAAATAAAACAAAACAAACAAATGACAATGACAATTAAGCACTTTTAAAACGAAGGATATTTAAATAAATTTATAAAACACAAACAGTAATCATCCAACGATATGGATTTACTTAAAATTTTTTGAATGTGGAAATTTAGAGGAAACTCCTACTTGGAGAACAAATTCACATTATCGCTAAAGTTACATTAAATGAGAAAGGGCTGAAACACAAGAAAAAATGTAAATTAAATCAAACCAAATAACTTAGCACTTACCATGAGAGACCGGGGACCCCCAGATGGGGTAGACCCCGAGTGCATGCGCTCGCTAGGTCGGTCTGATGAAAAAGACCCAGAACATACGCATCACACACACAAAGCCGGCGGAGGCCGGAAATGGACCAATCACAAAGTAATCAATAGGGGCACATAATTTCCACGGAACTCCACATTCACCAATTAAAATGGTTGTTATTGCAACCAATAAAAATACACTTCCTTACATGGGCAAGTTCTAGAGAGTTCGATTGCAAAACATATAGAAAATTCGTTATTAAATTTACACATGCCAGTATAAGCTGGCACAAAAATTAGTTACCAATTTTAAATGCACAGTAACTTAACATCCTTTAAAACAAGCATTCATCAGAATCAACTTTCACGTTCTTCATAGATTGAAATATCTTCATAATTAATAGCTCATGTTTTCCTAACATATAATTTATCTTGGGTGTTAATATTATGGTTTCATGTCTGTTGCAGGAGGAACTGGGTTTCTGTGGTATACCTACATAAACATTTACAAAAAGCACAATGCCACTCCCGAGAACCAGCTGCTAGAAGAATCTGTTCGCAATGAACGAGCATTTCTTGTATACTCCATTGCAGCGTCCATTATTACTGTAAGTTTACTTCATATTTGAGAAATGTTTGAATGTAGCTTTTTTTTTTTTTTGGACACAACCGGGCGAGTTGGCCGTGCGCGTTGAGGCGCGCGGCTGTGAGCTTGTATCCGGGAGATAGTAGGTTCGAATCCCACTATCGGCAGCCCTGAAGATGGTTTTCCGTGGTTTCCCATTTTCACACCAGGCAAATGCTGGGGCTGTACCTTAATTAAGGCCACGGCCGCTTCCAACTCCTAGGCCTTTCCTATCCCATCATCGCCATAAGACCTATCTGTGTCGGTGCGACGTAAAGCCCCTAGCAAAAAAAAATCTTGGACACAAATGAAATGGCATATGGCTTTTAGTGCCGGGAGTGTCCGAGGACATGTTCGGCTCGCCAGGTGCAGGTCTTTTGATTTGACACCCGTAGGCAACCTGTGGGTCGTGATGAAAGTGAAATGATGATGAAGATGACACGTACACCCAGTCCTCGTGCCAGCGAAATTAACCAATGATGGTTAAAATTCCCGACCCTACCTGGAGTCGAACCCGGGACCCCTGTGGCCAAAGGCCAGCACGCTAACCATTTAACCATGGAGGTGGGCTTTTGGACACAGTTTGGGAACATTAGGTTTAGGGTTAGACCTGATTCATACTAAATCAGCCTCCAATGTACAGTATATGGTCTAGATATTTTCTACTGAATCTTTGTTCACATTATAGGCTGATCTGCTATAGCCGTGTTACACACACTTCCCCCCCCCTTTCTCTCTCTCTCTCAGCTACCACCCACAGCAGTTTATCATAATTACTGTATTTGCTCAGTTATTACATGCGGATCCCTTTATGTTTTGCCTTGATCCTCTTTATACAATGCATTAGTGTTGGCATCAAAAGCTAGGAAGTAAAGTTTTCTGCCAGAATTTTGCATTGAAACATGCTACTTACAACTGTCCATGGAGCATGCACATCACCACCTTCCATATGGAGTGTTAGACTCTGTGCCGTATTAATAGTCATACCATAGCAGACTGTTACAGTGCATTGTATGTGTTTGTATTGGCAATGTTGTGCAGTTCAGATCAGTAGAATTCAGAATGTCATGACTTCCTCCCCTATAGCAAAGCCTCTCAAACCTGTTGCCTATAAGAAATATTTATGCAGATTATTTATTTTAAGTTGCATCCTATTACATCATTTAGGATGATCTAAATTATCAAGTAGGATTACAGTTGCACTATTTCGACTAAAAGGGGCCCCAGGGGCTCTCAACTTGAGAGTGTGGTTTGGCGACCATGGGGCTCTTAGCTGAGTCCTGGCATCGCTGCCACTTACTTGTGCCAGGCTCCTCACTTTTTTCTATCCTGTCCGCTCTCCCTTGGTCAACTCTTGATCTTTTCCGACCCCGACGGTATTAGAGCATTTGAGGCCTAGGGAGTCTTTCATTTTCACGCCTCGGCCCTTTCCTTTCTTCGTCTATTACTTCATTTTTCAAAGTGATGGATCCCTTCTTTTTTCTTCTCTCTCTGTCTGCCCCCTGTGGGTGGGGGAAGCAGATGAAGAATACACCCACAGTATCTCCTGTCTGTCGTAAGAGGCGACTAAAAGAGGCGACCAAGGGATGATTGAATTAGAGCTATGAAACTACTTGTGTTTAGTACTATCACGCGGGGAAAGCCATGGGTCGCCTTTATTTGCGAGTAGTACCACTAGGTTAGGTGCACAGTAGGTTTGTGATTAGTAGCAGCAGAGAGCGGTTCACTGTGGTTTTCCAGTTCCTGTGATTAGTACCACTATGTGCGGAACATCACGGGCTCACGTTGTCTGTGATTTGTATGAGGGTAATCCCAAAAATAATGTACCCATTGCTTTTTCGGACGTATTACAAAATGGCGTCCAGAAAAGGTATAGACCACACAGGCCCAGATTGTATACAAGAGAATCTTGAGATATGAATACATTAGGAGGCCACGACTAACTTGGGTCATCTATTTTTAGAAGGCGGTGGAGAACAGAGCAATGTCAGGTGAATTGTTAAAAAAAAAAAACAAGAATTTTTAAATATTATTAACATACACACTTGAAAAATTGAACCCGATGCGATAGGAAGCAACTCGCTATTACTGCGTTGGAAGAAAGGAATAATCATGACTACAGTGGAATCTCTGAAGAATTACTGCTCCAAAATAAGAAAAGACGGCAAGATACTTGCTGTAGCACAGTAAAAAAAAAATTATAAGGACGGCGTAATATATGAGTATTTATTTAAATACGTTTGCCGATAGAGCCGATACCCAAGATTAGCAACTCATCGGAACTCATTATCTAGAAGTGTTGAAGAAAGAGAAAGATACGAAAGAATCATTTCTTAAGAAAAAGAATTACGGAACAAATTGAATTTTCAGAAGATAAATAATTTGAAATAGTAGATTCCTATAAGAGAAGACCGAATATTCTATACAAATATAGATAATTGAGTGGCTATAGCGCAAAGAAAAACAAATAGAATATTTAAAAGGGAGAATATTATTCCAGGAAATTATCAAAATGAACGCTTACTTGTCAAACTTGTTTGTTAATATTGACAGTTGAACCATGAAAAAGATGTCCTGTTAAACTCGAGATGGACCAGCCTGAAGGGAGATATGATCCAGCCCGCTGACCATACCTAATGTGAGAGGAGGACTCCAACCGAACCTCAGACCGTGGCCAGTGGTGACCAGCCATGTGATGAAATAAGAGAGCTACTGACGGCTTACCTGATGAATGACGAGCTAAGTTATTATTATAAATATTTTAATTCTTAATTTAGCTAGGCATATGCATATAGTATAAAGTATTATAAGTGTGAAATACTTAGAAGTGCAAGTGATACAGTGAAGTGATGTGTGTTACGTATAATTTGTTGATACTATATTAAGTTAATATATAATGAGATCGATATCTCGTGGGAATTGGCTATGCGTAAAATAAGTGGATTATCATAGTAATTAAGGTTACGGGAATGAAGGTAAAGTATCAAACAGGTGAATATAAGGATTTGCAAATGTTAAATATCACTTACGGATTTTGTGAAACCATTCAGGCAAGGATTATGTCACAAGTGGATCATATGTGAAGAAGTGCGATATATATATATGAGTTATTCCTTGTCAAATAATGTTACTAGATGCATGATTGAAATATTTAAGGTTAAGCATCGTAATATGAGAAGAGAACTGATTCATTTAACGAAGTATTTATGTAAAGAAGAATAGTACGTTTTAGTAATCACATTTATTTTGGAAGAGGTTATGAATAATGAAAATTGTTTGAAGGTTTAATAGTTGAGAAAGAAATTATATGAAGTAATTTGAGAATGGTAATGTGAATTTAGGTGATTATAAGACGTGAATATGGTGGATAAAAGTTTAGATATTCATGTTTGGATCAAATAAGCGATGCAAGCACAAGGAAGGAAATGCGCTTTGGGAATAACACAAAGTAAGGTATAAATGGTGGATTTATATGTATAGTTGAGATTAGAGAGTTACCGTAATGTCAAATACAGCTGTTGATGTTGAAATATTCGTGTCTTATGACATATTCTCGTAACATGTATGAAGTGAGAGATATATTAAGTCGGTATAGCCATAATGTTCAACGTAGTTATATAGTATCGAGATATCATAAAGTAAATACTTGCAGAATTACTTGCACAAGCATGATTTATTGAATATGAGTCTAGTAAGTGTGTATATGCATATTGAGCCTTATAGTAGCAAATTAAGAATTATTTACTTAGAAGTGTTGTAGATTATTTTATATTTTGAGTGATGATTAATAATTTATCTGATATTTCAAAAGATAGGCTAGGATGTTAGGAGCCTAGATGTTGGTAGGCAATAGATATAGTAACCTTAGCCCGTCAGTCGTCAGAAAATATTTCTACTTTTCTTTGGCGCGAGAGGAACAATTCCCAAATCTTCCGTCACATGGCGACTAAAATATAAACTAGCGAGAAGCCTACAAGATGAGATAGTCATCTCACTCATCAAATACTCTGTTTCGATTCTTCGTCACCATTTATATGGAGTTCATGCCATTTAACATGGTTAATTTTAACCTATCATTTTTTTAAACATTAATCTTTTTATCTTCCCTAAAAATTGTTATTGTGTATTATTCTGTGTCTTATGGCAAATCTAGGGTGTCCTGGATCAGGCTAAATAAATAATAAATAATAACAAATTCAGGTTGCATAATATGAAATTTATCAGTTGTAAAGAAATATTTCATTTTAAACTTCAATTTGATTATGTTGTTGTGATTGATTTGAATCATGAACTTTCTTGCAAGCTAATTAATTATTTACACGGTAAATGAATGACTGATTTAAATCTCAGACATAATAATATGTTAAGAAACACAAGTTCATTTCAGAACCAATGGATTCAGTTTATTATTTTAAAGTATTGTGAATTATGACTGATTTTATTCATCGATGATGGAATTCATGACGATTTGAGTTCCCTATTCTTTCATTTATGCTTAATTTAATAAATGACTTCTGTTATTATTTTTTTATTTATCAAGTGAGTGATGATTTGTAGAGGTTGATTGTAGATAGACTTAGTTGTTAAGATATTTAAATTAATAAATTTCATTGTTTGACTGTATTGAACTAAGATTACAACTTTTATTATAATTTGGATCCACCTTATTCAATATATAAAAACTGTTGTTTAGATGAAATTACAACATATATTTCAATCAGAACTAGTTTCGACGCCCTTTTTGCGTCATCATCAGCTGATATAGGTTCTTGGAAAAATTGGCAATCACGTAAGTTTATCTACGTCAAATTGAACACAATTTAAAACCATATTAACAACCTAAAACTGTGTTACAATTATACTGTTTCAAATTCCATATTTTCTACAAGTCCGAGACTTGCGAGTCTTAAACCTTAATTTGATGAAAACATATGTAAACCGGTTTGCTCGCTAATAAACTAACGTGGATTTAAAAGAACAACTTAAAAATAAAATAGTCTTGAAGAAACATTAGCTTAATTTAACACACTTCTTAAAACGTGACGTAGAATCATATTAAAATAATTCAATCAAATCTTCAGAGTCGCTTTAATGGAGCAATCTTAGTGAGGTGGAAACGAGCAATCAGTCCTTTAAGATGTTAACAAGTACAACGTTCCCAGTTCAATGCGGACCTGAAATAATAGGAATCTAATAAACTATCGCTTAACTGAAGAGGCAAAATATAAAATTACGTCTTATAACGTAAACGTTTTTACGTGACTCACCTCAAAAGATCGCTGTCCATGTGAAGCACAATGAAGCCTAGAGAGCAGTGTTGTGTTGGTAATCAAGTGTCCAAGGTTGGTCTGAGCCGAAGGAGGGAAATTGGGGAAAGCGGGAGGAGCAACTGAGGAGCGGCAACCTGTTGGAGCTCCAAAGGGCATGGTCGTAGGACCAATAAGTTGCTTCCTATTGTTTTTAAGAATCTAAGATCCTACAGTCAGCTAAGTGAACTTGAAATACAAGATTTCATGAAATTGGTTAAGTTACTTGTAAATAATAACTACTTCGTCTTTGACAAGATCATTTATAAACAGGATGGGTTGGCGATGGGATCTCCGGCCTCGGGAATCTTGGCGGAGATTTATCTGGATTCTTTGGAAACGTACATGAATGAGAACGACAGAGAATTTGACAACATTCTGTTTTGGTCTAGATTTGTGGACGATACATTAGTAATTTTAGACGAACGTGTTAGGGACGCAGCAGCTACTCTAGATGTACTTAATACCATTGACCCACAGATTAAATTTACTTTGGAGTCAGAAAGTAATGAATCAATTAATTTTCTTGACTTAAAAGTCAACAGATCGGATTCATCTTTTGCTTATAGTATTTTTAGAAAGCCTACACAAACGGCAGTCACTATTAGACAAGACTCAGAACACCCACAGAGTCAAAAAAACTCTACATACAATAGTTTAGTAGAACGGGCATTTAGGATCCCCATGACAAAAGCTAATTTGAATAAAGAACTCAATATAATCTGTTTAATGGCTAAGATTATTGGTTTTAGTGAATGCTTTATTGAATGTATCATCAACAAGTTCAGGTACCGTTTAAAAATCACTTTGGCCTAAGACAAACCTAATCAGAAGGCATTCGCAATGTTTACTTATAATAAGGATATATATTTACTAATGTTTTCAAGAAACATAATGTCAAGGTTTCGTTTCGTACTGATAATAATAATAATACAGTTGTATTGCACAATTCAGCCTCAGTTAATAGATCAAACCCATATACCAAATCGGGTGTGTATAGATTTAAATGTAACGACTGTGGGTGCACATATCTAGGTCAAACAGGATGAAGTTTTAAAATTAGATACACGGAACATACCAATGCAATCAAATATAACATTTTCCGCGGTAGGCCAGCATGTATATGATCTAAAGCATAAATTCACATCTATAGAACAGGACATTGAGATCTTGGAGAACTTAGGAAAAGGAAGTTTGCTGGATGTTACGGAGGGTTGCTTTATACACCTGGATCAGTATTTTAATCCAAACCTTAATTTAAATGAAATTTCTGAAAAATCAAATATTCTTTTTGATTTCCTTATTGAGTTTTTAAAAAATGTACATATCCTGGTCAGTAGGACGGTGTTTCATATTATGCGTAATAGCTTTACTAGTTGCTTTCTATGACCACGCCCTCCGGAGCTCCAACAGGTTGCCGCTCCTCGGTTGCTCCTCCCGCTTTCCCCTATTTCCCTCCTTCGGCTCAGACCAACCTTGGACACTTGATTACTAACACAACACTGCTTGCTAGGCTTCATTGTGCTTCGCATGGACAACGATCTTTTGAGGTGAGTCACGTAAAAACGTTTACATTATAAGACGTAATTTTATATTTTGCCTCTTCAGTTAAGCGATAGTTTATTAGATTCCTATTATTTCAGGTCCGCATTGAACTGGGAACGTTGTACTTGTTAACATCTTAAAGGACCGATTGCTTGTTTCCACCTCACTAGGATTGCTCCATTAAAGCGACTCTGAAGATTTGATTGAATTATTTTAATATGATTCTACGTCATGTTTTATGAAGTGTGTTAAATTAAGCTAATGTTTCTTCAAGACTATTTTATTTTTAAGTTGTTGTTCTTTTAAATCCACGTTAGTTTATTAGCGAGCAAACCGGTTTACATATGTTTTCATCAATTTAAGGTTTAAGACTCGCAAGTCTCGGACTTGTAGAAAATATGGAATTTGAAACAGTATAATTGTAACACAGTTTTAGGTTGTTAATATGGTTTTAAATTGTGTTCAATTTGACGTAGATAAACTTACGTGATTGCCAATTTTTCCAAGAACCTATATCAGCTGATTATGACGCAAAAAGGGCGTCGAAACTAGTTCTGATTGAAATATATGTTGTAATTTCATCTAAACAACAGTTTTTATGTATTGAACAACGTGGATCCAAATTATAATAAAAGTTGTTAAGATATTTATCATAAAATTTACGTCGAATTTATGCGGTGAATGATTTACTCAAGAATGCGATAGGATGGAGACGTTCATCGATTATTATCGCATGCGTTCCTTGTCTTTTCTCAGAATTAACGTTAATTTAAGCCTAAGAAGAAAAATTAGATATTTTTCTCGTCACAAGAAATACCCTGAGATTACATCTGACTGTCGGGAAATTTTTACTGTGTCGTACTTGGACGCGGGAAGGGCGCAATAAGGTGGTCTATTTTTTTATAAATACAGAACTCTGTCGTGTGGCTTTTGGTCACAATATTGAGAAAAGTGTTTCCTGCGCTTGCATATAAACATGCGCATGCCGAGCTCCCGTTGGATCTTACTGCCACGTGCAAAGTGCATGGAGTTATTCGGATTTTGAATGCAAAAGGTACTAAACAGATTGAAATCCATCGCTAATCGACGGAAGTGTATGGTGAGTCGTGCATGGATGTCAAAAATGTTCGTAAGTGGTGTAGAGAGTTTGCAGCCAGTCAGACTGAAATTCACGACGAACAAAGGAGCAGGAGACCGTCAATTTCCGTCGAGACAGTTATGAAGTTTGAGCAAATCATGCGTGAAGATCGGCGGATCACCCTGGATGATCTGTGCACTTTGGTTCCTGAGGTTTCCCGAAGCGCTGCTCACAGAATTTTAACGGAAAAGTTGAAATACCAGAAGGTGTGCGCAAGATGGGTGAGGAATGTTGAGCAAGTGGCGTAAACATTCTCCATTCCAACGCTTGCCCGCACGTCGCCCGGCAAACCGTTGCTCTCCTGCAACAGTTTCAGTGGAATATTATCACCCAACCACTCTATAGTCCCGACTTGGCTCCCAGAGACTATCACTTGTTCCCTAATTTGAAACAACATTCGGCTGGAAAGCTATTCAGCACCGACGACGAGGTGAAAGATGAGATTCACAACATCCTGAACAGCATGGCGGCGAGATGGTATGACATGGGCATACAAAACCTGTCACAGCGTCTACAAAAATGCATCGACCGAAATGGTGATTGTGTAGAAAAATAGCTAAACGTTCAAGCTGTAAAATGATGTAAATCATTGTAGAAATAAACAGGTCTGTGTATTTCTAAAAAAATAGGAGACTTTTTTTTTGGGGTTACCTTCATACCATTATATGAGAAATACCACAAGTGTGGGCATTGTCTGTGGTTGGTATTACTATATAAGCGACACTGTTGGTCTGCATTGTCTGTGATTTGTACCCACTGTGTGAGGAACACCATGGGATAGTACGAGTCCCTGTGATTAGTACACCTATGTGAGGTGCACCATGGATTTACGTTGCCTACGAGTGGCGCCATTATGTGCGAAAAACCATAGGTCTGCGTTACCTGTACAACGTACAATACTTGTGAGAATTACCATAATGTTTGGAACACCATGAGTTTACACTACCTTTGATTAGTACCGCAACTTGAGATATACTGTGGTTCTACTTTACTCGCGATCAGTGCCATTATCAGGGGCCGTTGACGTGGATATTGGATTTAGACTACAATTTAGACTATGACTGTGGTTTCGAAGTAGCCCCTTGGTCAGTAATATATTTTCTGTGGGTTGGATTCCCTGTTTGTTTTAAATTCATATTTATCCATTCATTCTTCATCATCACGTTTTGAATTCTGGTCAGTGAATGAATTTTGTACTCTTAAATTGTCATTGCATTTCGTCTCATTTTATACTATTAGGGGCTGATGACCTTGATGTTAGGCCCCTTTACACATCAATTATCATCATCATCGTCATCATCATCATAATCGTGCAATTGTAACACATGTGTTGACATTCCTGACAGAATTTAAGAACTTAACAGGGTAGGGTACAGCATCTTGTTCATCTACTGTTGTGTGCCTATTGATAAATAGGCGTAAGATGGAACATAAGTTTTGTCCAAAGTAAAGTCATTGATACTGTTTGCTGATTTATGTTTTAGAGTCAAAATTGTTTGTTCTTGAGACCAGGACAGGGGTTTCTTTGAAGTAGAGAAACATCAGAAAGAATACAGTCAAGCTAATTTATTGACATCCTTGGCTGTATTTCAAAAAAGTGAGGTATGCAGAGAGACCTTTGACTCATACTCCGTGAAGTTTCTTGTAAAATTAACAAATTTGACCATTCTCAATCCAATATGGTTCATATTGACTATGACTATGACAAAACAACCATCTATATTAGATGGGGCAATATCTATACATGTTTCAGCCTAATCTAAAGACCATCCTCAGTAGAAGCTCAATATTACATTTATACAAACAAATAAAAAACACTGATAATTCCAATATAATGGTCCGTTGTCCAATAACGGACCACTATATTGGTATTATAAATTTACTTATTCAGGACAAATATTACATGTTCCCCATGGGAATCAACATCTATATCATCTGATGGCCAGGCAGGCATCAATTTTTGGAAATGGGACTTAGTCTCTCATAGTGCATTGGCACTTCTGGTGGCTTCAAATAGCCTATGCAGTGGCCTCCACGGGGGTCTACGTTGTGCCACAGTCGACTCGACTTCTCGCTAGGAGCGACATCTCCGAGTGGAACATCAAAGCTACTCCTTACTCATTAATTTTTTCTCGGCCGGGTGGCTCACCATCTTTACCTCAGCTACCTCGCCGACTCTAAAGAGCATATTGGCTGACACCTAGTTGGTAGTCGGCCTCCCCACCTTGCTTACCTGCCTACTCCGTAACGTCAACCTCGCTCTCTCTCAGATGACGACATCGTCCAACAAATCCGCAAGGCAGGCGTTCAAGTTCATTGGGCCACAAGACTACTAAATAGTTCAGGACTGTCACCAGATGTCCTTCTATATTTCTACATAGAGGACGACGTCTGCCGCCTCCTGAACAACGGCGTCTATATTCATCACACCTTCCATAGTGTAGAAGTTACTCCTGCGTCACTCATGGATCAGCTCATAGCCACTGATTTTACTCCGCCTGCAATGGTCGCGCCACCACAGGAGACTTCGTACCAGCTGCCTTCGCTCCGAGTGGAATCTACGTTGTCAAGCCAGCCAACATCACACGCCGTGTCTACATCGCCGATAACTACCACTACCACCACCATCTCCACTACAACATCAACCTTCAACCCCTCCCCTATTCCCATCACTATGGTTACAACCAGTCATCCTGCGTCCATAATGATTTCTTCCCTCCCTCTTCCTTCAACACCTTAAGAACGTCATGCCTCATACATGCCTCCCGCGACATCTGCAGCACCGTCGTCTTCGTCGTCTTTCAACGCCGCTGAAGAAGCACCACCCTCATCGCAGTCATCACCGTCCCGCCACACCATGTATAGCTGTGTGATCCATGGAGTGGATCCTGCTCACTCAGAACAAGCCATCCTCCAACAACTTCGAGCAGAAGGCGTACCTGTCCGTCGAGTCTTCAGGTTCAAGAACACCTCCTGTCTGACGTACATGGTCCGCATCCACCTCCCTACTGCCGTCGACGTTCACCATCTCATCGCCAATGGAGTCTACATCTTTGGCCATCGCTACAAAGTCGAGCCATCTCTTTTACCACCCCAACCTGTTCTACATAACTCCAACAATGCCCGTCGTCACACCCGGCCACCCCCTCCATATCGACCCCCTCCACCCGTTTACCCTCCCCTCCCACCACTCAGTTTCTTCCCCCCATCAGCTCCAACACTCGACATCCTGCGATTCCTAACTTCCTCCCTCTATAACATCACGGCGACCCTGCACCTCCTCAGTTTCCATTTACAGCCTGGTACCCTCCTCTAAACATTTCACTCCTCCCGCACACCCTCATAACCTCAGCCCCGTAGCCATTCATCCAAATGTTCACACCGTTTTTCCCTCTTCTTCATTTGAAACATCTCACTGTTCTCTCTACATCTCCCGGCCCGAAAGATCGCAACACGATCTAGGGGGCCCGCCCCGTCCTTCGAGCGGGGAATGATAGCTCTCCAGCAGCAGCAGCCTCCATGGTGTGCACTAGCCAGCGTCCTGGTAGGTGTGCTAAGTATCTTAGCACATGAGGGTGAAACACAGGCAACCAAGAATGAGTAAGCTGGAAAATTTATAATGTCCAATAACGGACCATTATATTGGTATTATAAATTTACTCATTCAGGACCCCCCATGGGAATCAACATCTGTATCATAAAAAACACTGATGAAGTGTGTGGAATTAAAATTGCATTTTATGATTGTTGTGTATTGAAAAAGAAGATCATATAAATATTCTTTATTTTGTAAAGTGATAACCGGCAGTACGGAATGAGATTTATAACATGCAAAGGATCCCTGTATGTTTTCTCTTGATCATCTTTATAAACTACATTAATACAGTAGCATTCACATCCCAAGTTGCTGTAACATCCTTCTTGAAGTTATGATATGCAACACAAACACTAAAGAAGTTTTGATATGTGATATAAACACTAATGAAATATTCTTATGGGAATGCAGATGACTGTTTACGTATGTTAAAATAACATTATCGCAAATGCTTATGTCCTTAAATATGAATTAAAATCTTGTTGGTCCACTATGGAATTTAAAAAGCCGGGCTGAGTGGCTCAGGCGGTTAAGGCGCTGGCTTTCTGAGCCCAGGTTGGCAGGGTTGATCCTGGCTCAGTCCAGTGGTATTTGAAGGTGCTGAAATAAGTCAGTAGTAGTGTTTTTTCACGGGTTCTGCGGCGTCCGGAATCCGGTAGCCCCTGGACGAGGCCTGATCCGGTGAGTGACGTCACAGCGCGGTGTGGGCTCCTAACTAACAGCGTGCTCTTAACTTGCCATGACCGTACACTGGCTACGTGTCGAGGCTTAACTTTACAGACATTCGTGTCCATGCTTAATCTTACAAACCTTGGGTTCGACCCCAGGCCTAAGAGCGTTAACCATAGAGACCCTAGTTCGAAGCATGCATCCAGGCTTAACCTTACAGACCTCCGCATGTGTGCAGGCTTAACTTTAGACCCCAGGTTTGACCCTAGGCTTAAGTGCCTAAGACCCAAGTTTGATGTAAAAAAGTGCAAGCTTACCCAAACAGCCAATGTGATTATGGTCAAAAGTGTAAGCTTAACCTAAACAGGTACGGATTTGACTCCAAGCTTAACCTTACAGGTCCTGGATTTGACCCTAGACTTAAGGGCGTTAGCTTTACAGACCCAAGTTTGATACCCAAGAATGCCAGCAGAACCCAGCTACCAATGTGATTATGGTCAAGAGTACAGCTTAACCTAACAGGCACGCATTTGACACCAGGCTTAACCTAACTAGACATGATAAAACATGGTCCAGGGGCTTTGATGCTGAGCTTGGCACAAGATGGCAACTACACTAAGGACTAGGGAGATGGTGTAAGGTGTAATACATATGCTTTATTCATAGGGGGCATAATATTGGGAAGCATCTTTGAGGCACAAAGCTAAGTGACTGTGGAGTCATTCCTCCTCCTCTTCATCCTCCTTCTCCTCTTTATAGGGTTAGTAGCGTATGACTACCTTCTCCTCCTCCTGAGTGCAAGCTTGACCTAACAGGCATGGATTCAACTCCAAGCTTTACATTACAGGCCCTGGATTTGATTCTAGGCTTAACCTTATAAGGGCTTTACTGATTTAAGTTTGATGCCCAAGAGTGCTAGCTTGACCTAACTGCCAACCTGATTACAGATAAGAGTGGTAACTTAACCTAACAGGCACGGATTTGATTCCAGGCTAATCTTTTAAAACTTCTACATGGAATAATACTTACCTGTAGCACAGTGAAAAATTCTACATAACTGTACATATGTTCGTTGATGAAAGTAGAGATTAAATTGAGGTATTAGGAGTGGTGATTAAAGGGATAGGCTTATTGGAACAAAGAAATGAATCAATAATGTTTTAGTTTATCATATATATTATAACCACTGTGATACAGGTATAAAATGCGTTTACTACAAAGTATGGTAGCACTAGCTTACTATCTTTACGGATCTTTTATACAATATATACAGTATATTTACAAAATTATATATTAAATACTAAGATATATACAGTCATCTGTAAAGTAAGACAGCTTAAAATTAGCGTTTACTACAAAGTACATTGCTCTTGCGTAATATTTACAAAGATTATTCACACACACACACACACACACACACACACACACACACACTAAGATCAACTGCCTTATGTGAAGTACTTATCAGTACTACTATGCCCCCAGGCTAGTGTGTTGGTAGAATTTGGAATGACCGTTTAGTCTTCATTCTTAGGTGCTACTGTATTAATTAAATGAGTGTACAACTGATGCTTCTTACTTCTATAGTAGGCATTTGCTTATGTAAAATAGGTGCATTATTATGTATACAATTTTCATAATTTTGTAAACTTAGTTCATTCTGCACTACATTCATTTTAATACCTTTTAATCTCTTTATTTGTTGTTCATTTAAGGCCATTATGCAATATGATTTAGATTTAGTACTGTGCCGTTCCATTGTCCTGATTGCTAATACACGGAGTCAAGATGTTATTATTTACCGCAAATGAAATTAAATCGTACGCATTTAATCGTCAGAAAAATACAAGTTATATGATACAGGCACAATTTGAATCATAGTGGCCGTGACCGAGACAAAATGTATCTTTTAAAATTGTTAGCACCAACAATGAGAACAAGAGAGAATTGAATTTTGAGAAGGCAGGCAAAAGAAAACTGCAGGTACAATTTCAAGAAGAGAAGAGTTATTTGGAAGTCAAACGACAAATTAATCTGAAGAAAACCGAAGGAACATTAATTATATACACCCACACATATCATACAAGTATAATTTAATATTTAAGACCGAAATCAAGTAAAATAAAATAATAGAATTCATCTAGAATGGTAGAAGGAAGAAAAAGAAGAAGCTATTAAACAGACCTGACTTGTATAAAAAAAGGTTTAGTTGGGAAGCATATTAAGAAAATGCAATCATATTGAAAATACCATTGAATTAAACGAGATAAAGTCACGTCAGGCATTTTGGTTGTCGGTATAATAACTTACACATAGACGTTATATAAGCCAACATAAAACAAGACAATAATACAAGAAGTCTTTGCATCTGACAAAATGTTTTCATTAATATAGTCTTTGAATCTGTGTTTCCTGAATGCACAAGAAACCGACGTAATGGACCTGTAAATCGAGAATGGGGTTGACGACCAGAGGAGACCAGCCGACATCACGGGCAGATGAGAGATAGCTTCCCGCAGAAGAGATGCCAGATGACCGAGCCCATAACACCAAAGGAGCTTAGCTTATAATCTATCAATCAATCAATCAATCAATCAATACTGATCTGCATTTAGGGCAGTCGCCCAGGTGGCAGATTCCCTATCTGTTGTTTTCCTAATCTTTTCCTAAATGATTTCAAAGAAATTGGAAATTTATTGAACATCTCTCTTGGTAAGTTATTCCAATCCCTAACTCCCCTTCCTATAAATGAATATTTGCCCCAGTTTGTCCTCTTGAATTCCAACTTTATCTTCATATTGTGATCTTTCCTACTTTTATAAACGCCACCCAAACTTATTCGTCTACTAATGTCATTCCACGCCATCTCTCTGCTGACAGCTCGGAACATACCACTTACATACAATTTACAAAATGTACATTTAATGTTAACCTAGTCAATACTTACAATACCACATTTGTGGTTAAATAATTATAAAAGTTTAGAAAGGTTATGTCATAATGTTTTTCTTTTCAGTTCTTTATTTATACAGCTGAAGAGGACCAGTAAGTGGTCGAAACATGTCCTGTAAGTTTTAATTTTATTCAATTTTGCCTGAGGCATTAATAAAGTATCGATTAGGTGGTTATTAATACTTACTTCTTGACATACCACTTAGTCGAGCAACTATCCTTCTTTCTCTCAAGTCTTCCCAGCCCAAACTTTGCAACATTTTTGTAATGCTTCTCTTTTGTCGGAAATCACCCAGAACAATTCGAGCTGCTTTTCTTTGGATTTTTTCCAGTTCTTGAATCAGGTAATCCTGGTGAGGGTCCCATACACTGGAACCATATTCTAGTTGGGGTCTTACCGGAGACTTATATGCCCTCTCCTTTACATCCTTACTACAACCCTTAAACACCCTCATAACCATGTGCCCTTCATTTACAATCTCATTTATGTGATTACCCCAATGAAGATCTTTCCATATATTAACACCTAGATACTTACAATGATCCCCAGAAGGAACTTTCACCCCATCAACGCAGTCTTTAAAACTGAGAGGACTTTTCCTATTTGTGAAACTCACAACCTGACTTTTAACCCCATTTATTAACATACCATTGCCTGCTGACCATCTCTCAACATTTTTGAGGTCACGTTGCAGTTGCTCACAATCTTGTAACTTACCGTATTTCACGGCATAATCGTCGCACTTTTTATACCAAAATTTTCGAACAAAATTGTAGGGTGCGACCATTATACGATGAATATTTAATACCAGTATTTGTATTACTCAAAAAATGTATTTATAACTAAAATGTATTTGATACAAATTTAAGATGCACGTAATACTCGCGTTTATACATCAAAATAATTAAAATAGTCTAAAACAAAATTCATAATTTTTCGCAACAATTCGGCGAACGTTTTTCCAACCTGAAAATAAAAATGAACGTATTAAGTTAATTTGTCATTAATTTGAGTATTAAAGTTAAAATATTACACTTGCAAAAAATTATCGCTTTGTTGTGAAATGCGGACTTACCGGTACGCAATTTATTCCAAATCTTCGGTGTCGCTATCGCAGGTTTCGCTATCTGATGCGCCGTCCTCGCCTCTGTTAATACCAGTATCAGATTCTTCGTCTCCCTGCCACACTGCGTCATCTTCGGAACCGTCTAGTGCATTCGAAATCCCAGTCCTTTTGAAGCTCTTGGAGACTAGTTCAGGTGGTATAAGATCCCAACTCTTCTTCACCCACGAGCATAACAAGTCCAAGGGTGGACGCCTGATATTTCCGGCGGGCGTCAATTGCTGATCGCCGCTCATCATCCACTCGTTGTAAAATCGACGTAAGTGGTCTTTAAAGGGTTTATTAACACATACGTCTAGTGGCTGCAAAGCAGATGTTAGGCCACCAGGAATGACTATCTGTCGTGTCTTATTTGTAGTGAGGATTTGCTTCACTTCGTTCACGAGGTGATCTCGGAAACTATCTAAAACAAGCAGAGCTGGTTGTTTTAGTAGTGCACCAGGTCTTCTATTCCACACAGTTTTAACCCAGTCCAGCATGAGTTCTACGTCCATCCAACCCTTTGGTTGCACTCGTACATGAATTCCACGGGGAAACTGTATATTCTTAGGCATCGTTTTCCTCTTGAAAATGATGTAAGGCGGCAACTTTCTCCCGTCAGCTGTAATGGCTAGCATTGCCGTGCATCGCAACTTCTCACTACCGCTGGTTTTCATTAATACACTCCGTGATCCTTTTAGTGCAATAGTGCTGTTGCGAGGCATATCAAAAAAGATTGGAGTCTGATCGGCATTACTGATTTGAGAAAGCAAGTACGAAGTTTCCTTGCGCAAACGTATGACAAATCGGTGGAAATTTACAATCTTGTCCGTGTAATCAGCAGGCAACTTTTGGCTTAGTGTTGTTCTCCTTCGCACTGACAGATTGTGTCGTCGCATGAACCCCTTAATCCACCTGCGAGTCGCCTTAAACCGAGTTACCGGTATGTTGTGTTTGCGCGCTACCTCCTGTCCCTTAATTTGTAACATTTCATATGATGCACTGCAGCCATTGTTACGTATTTCACTGACGTACCTAAACACTTCTTCGTCAATTATAGGAAACTTCCCTGTTTTAGGACCTCTAAACGCGCGTCTAGAAGGGTTTGTGCTTTTTAGCTTGTTTTTTACTTTCCGCCAGTCACGCACCAACTTTTCACTCACAGAAAATTTTCTTTCTGCAGCTCTGTTCCCGTGCTGTTCAATGAAGGCAATTATGCTTAGCTTGAAGCCCGCAGAATAGTTTATATATTTACCCATAATCGCTTATAAATGCTTCACACGTTAATGTTTTGCGATATAAATGACTTTCCGTAATTGTTCATTATTAAAACAAATTATTTCTGCAAACACCCAAAACACAAATTAAAAACTTAAATTCTCACGCACACATGTCTACAGTAATCACGTAAATCTGAAACAAATAAATGCATCTGTGATCTGTCCATTCCAAAGCAGCCAATACTGTTAGGCAGCAAGGAAGCATGCAACAATTTATCAGTTTAGCTCGTTGGTTGCGACACACTACTGCGCTTGCGCAAAGCTCGCTACCGGAGCTCTAGGTAGCGCGGTGTAGATCTACTGTATAGTTGACTGTATTCCGAGACATCAGTAACAAACATTCATTTTTTTTTCAATTTCTTTTAAACATACGGTAATTAGGTTAATATTTCTTCCCAGTTATTGATGATTTTACATTACATTACTGACGAGTTTATAAAATAAAACTTTAATAGCATTGGATAATAATTATCTTGACTGCTTGGATAAAAGTTTTCATCCCATGCCCGGACACTTATGATGTAGTAGTAAGATAAGAGTCTAGCGATGACAACTGAGACATCGTAAATAATTCGGCTGAATAATTCCGTGGAAATCTGCGTTATCGTCTTGGATTTCACTTCGTGCGCAATAACACAGGAGCCGGCCCCATGGTGTAGGGGTAGCGTGCTTGCCTCTTACACGGAGCCCTCGGGTTCAATTCACGGCCGGGTCAGGGAATTTTACCTGTATCTGAGGGCTGGTTCGAGGTCCATTCAACCTACCTAGCCGGTATTTCCTGGCGACATTGCCGATAAGCGATAACTTACAGCCGTATTTCAAATGGGAACTCATAATATGTAGGTGGTGAATAAATAGTACACTGTCTCGCGACCACGTTGTCAAACTGCCAATAGTCTACCGGTAAGCCATGCGTCGTACATATACCGGTATTATTTATTTATACGTTGTGCAACATGTCGCAAACGTGACTGTGTTGCCAAATTGCCCATAAACCATACACGTATTTAAATTGCGCATTCATGTGCAACTTACGTTCCAGTTCCATTTACCTTTTAACCAGATTAGTGAACAAAATTTGGACGTGCGATGATTATGTAATTAAAGGTTTAAAGTCCGATTTTTGTATTGAAAATAAAGGATGCGACGATTACGCAGTGGCGACGATTATGCCGTGAAATACGGTATTTATTACTCTATAGATAATAACATCATCCACAAAAAGCCTTACCTCTGATTCCACTCCTTTACTCATATCATTTATATATATAAGAAATCATACAGGTCCGATAATACTGCCTTGAGGAATTCCCCTCTTAATTATTACAGGGTCAGATAAAGCTTCACCTACTCTAATTCTCTGAGATCTATTTTCTAGAAATATGGCAACCCATTCAGTCACTCTTTTGTCTAGTCCAATTGCACTCATTTTTGCCAGTAGTCTCCCATGATCCACCTTATCAAATGCTTTAGACAGGTCAACTGCGATACAGTCCATTTGACCTCCAGAATCCAAGATATCTGCTATATCTTGCTGGAATCTTACAAGTTGAATTTCAGTGGAATAACCTTTCCTAAAACCGAACTGCCTTCTATCGAACCAGTTATTAATTTCACAAACATGTCTACTATAATCAGAAAGAATGCCTTCTCAAAGTTTACATACAATGCATGTCAAACTTACTGGGCTGTAATTTTCAGCTTTATGTCTATCACCCTTTCCTTTATACACAGGGGCTACTATAGCGACTCTCCATTCGTCTGGTATAGCTCCTCTGACCTAACAATAATCAAATAAGTACTTCAGATATGGTACTATATCCCAACGCATTGTCTTTAGTATATCCCCAGAAATCTGATCAATTCCAGCTGCTTTTCTAGTTTTCAACTTTTGTATCTTATTGTAAATGTCATTGTTATCATATGTAAATTTTAATACTTCTTTAGCCTTAGTCTCCTCCTCTATCTGGACATTATCCTTGTTACCAACAAACAATCTTTACATACTGCTGACTGAATACGTCTGCCTTTTGAAGATCCTCACATACACACTCCCCTTGTTCATTAATTATTCCTGGAATGTCCTTCTTGGAACCTGTTTCTGCCTTAAAATACCTATACATACCCTTCCATTTTTCACTAAAATTTGTATGACTGCCAATTATGCTTGCCATCATGTGATCCTTAGCTGCCTTCTTTGCTAGATTCAATTTTCTAGTAAGATCCTTCAATTTCTCCTTACTTCCACAGCCATTTCTAACTCTCTTTCTTTCCAGTCTGCACCTCCTTCTTAGTCTCTTTATTTCTCTATTATAATAAGGTGGGTCTTTACTATTCCTTGCCACCTTTAAAGGTACAAACCTGTTTTCACATTCCTCAACAATTTCTTTAAACCCATCCCAGAGTCTGTTTACAGTTTTATTTACCATTTTCCACCGATCATAGTTACTTTTTAGAAACTGCCTCATGCCTGCTTTATCAGCCATATGGTACTGCCTAATAGTTCTACTTTTAAGACCTTCCTTTCTATCACATTTATTTTTAACTACCACAAAAACAGCTTCATGATCACTAATACCATCTATTACTTCAGTTTCTCTATAGAGCTCATCTGGTTTTATCAGCGCCACATCCAGGATATTTTTCCCTCTGGTTGGTTCCATCACTTTCTGAATCAGCTGTCCTTCCCATATTAACTTATTTGCCATTTGTTGGTCATGCTTCCTGTTGTTCGCATTTCCTTCCCAATTGACATCTGGTAAATTCAGATCTCCCGCTACAATCACATTTCTTTCCTTGTCGTTTCCTGCATAGCTGATTATCTTGTCAAATAATTCTGAATCCATGTCAGTGCTACCCTTTCCCGGTCTGTACACTCCAAATATATCAAGTTGCCTATTATCTTTAGAAATTAGCCTTACACCTAGAATTTCATGTGTCTCATCTTTAACTTTTTCGTAGCTTACAAATTCGATGGTGTTCGGGTAAAGGGGGTTAAGTCATTTTTTGTGAAAATGGAGTTAAGTTGCTCAGAATAAACTAGAAGATACATTCTACACTGCGTAAAAGGAGCTAAGTCGTGTCTTCATTTTTAGGACCACTACGTATATGTGTTATAGGAGTTGAAACCAAAATGATCAATAAATGTTTGGGTAAAAGGGGCTATGTCAACTTATCCCCTTTTGCACGCTACGCTCTCGGTGAGTAGAAGGGATTAAGTCACTTATCTCCTATTACGCACCACATAATAGCTTGACTTAAACTTTTTTGCCCAGTGTACTGTCCAAACAAGGAGACCATTAAGTTAGTATTATTAATTTTTTGGTAGCAATAGTGAACCGGCCAGGAGTTTTGAACTGAAAACCCTGCACCAGATATTGATCCTCAGCTGATAGGCCTGCTAGACTCTGATGATGACCCCCTTTATTCGCCAGACAGAGAAGACAGCTGTTCACCTGTTTCATCAGACATTCATTCTCCAAAGAAAATAAGGATAAATGAAAGGAAACTAACTACATTACAGCCATTGGGATTTTACGAAGAAGATCCAGTGTTCAAAACTAGGGAGGGTGATTTAGACCAGGTGCATGAACTTGGAAATTAAACGGAGGTAGGGAATTTAAAAAAAATATTAATAATGACTTCGCTTCTGAAAATGTGGGAAAAGCTGGGAAAGTCAAGATAAGGAAACAAATTAAACGGCGTACCCAAAAAATTCGTAGAGATCGTAAGGAGAAAAGAAACAGAGTTCTAGAATATACGACTGAAACAGGGAAAGTTATTTTGGGAAGGAAGGCTAAATCTTTGCCAGACTGTAGGTTGAAGTGTAAACAGAGTTCTGGAAGAAGATAGAAGAGTAATTTTTATAGAATACTGGGGTACTGGAGACTACTCCAAAAGAGTCACATATATTTCCGGCTTAATAACAACCAATGAAAAACAAAGTGAGAGATGAAGAAAAGTACCATGTCCTGATGAGAAAGTAAAAAGCAGATCTGTAACGCACACATATCATCTGAGAATTAATGGAGAACTACAAGTAATATGCAAAAAAATGCTTCCTTTACACATTTGATGAAACAAATATGTTTATAGCAAATGTTATTAAGAAGTCCCAGAAATCACTCACTGGAATAACACCTGTTGACTGTAGGGGACGCCACATTTCTGAAAACAAATTAAATGATGAAGTGATTGAGAAAGCTGAGAATCACATACTTTCCATACCTGCTTATGAGAGCCGCTATTCAAGGCGACAGACTTCAAAAAAGTATCTTCCAGCTCATTATACTTTATGCAAAATGTATGATGAATATAAGAGCTTGCGATGGCAATAGGCTTGTTAGTTGAACTGTTTATGAGGGATTGTTTCATGAACAGAATCTGTCCATAAAATCACCGAAGAAGAATACCCGTCACACCTGTGACAAGTACGCATTGAAAATAAGTTTGGCAGAAGAAGATCAGAAATTAACTTTGCAGAAATCTCTTGCTATTCACCATAGGTTAGTGGATGAGGCATATTTAGCAAAATCCAGTGATAAGAAACTATCCCATTCAGATAGCACTATTGTTGTCTTGGCTTTTGATATGCAGCAGTGCCTTCTGACCTCCAACATTGAGAGTTCTCTTGCATTTTATAAGAGACTTCTGTGGACTTTCAACCTCACTGTACATGACTGCACAACTAATCAGGCGCACTATTACATGTGGATTGAAGCAGATGGTGAAAGATGCTTCAATCAGACTGTATCTTGTGTGGCCAGACATCTCACAGGTGTCCCTTCTCATGTGAAAAGTGTAATAATGTACTCAGATCCATGTGGAGGACAAAATAAAAATATGGTGGCAATGTGCATGTCTGCATTAAAAAATGATTCCACTATTGACATAATAGACCACAAGTTCTTGATCCCTGGTCACACACATTCAGAATGTGACACTGACCATGCTCTTATTGAGAGGAAGAAGAAGAAAGCTTCCATTCCAGTTTATCATCCACATAATTGGATGCAGCTTGTTCGCTCCTGTGGAAAGACTCATCCTTTCAAAGTACATCTTATGAGTATGGAACACGTCTTGAGAGTACTCTGATTTGTACAAAAATGTGTTACAAATGAAGAAAAACAATGTTGACGGGGAAAAGTTTTATTGGAAGGACGTAAAGTGGCTTAGATATGAGAAAAAGTAAACGGTACTTCTCTAGAAAGACACGTTGGATGAGTCGGCAAACTTCAAGAAAATTTCTCTATCTAGACGAGGTCAAGGTAATAATCGACTATTACCGCGGCAGTCTTACAATGGACCAGTTCCGACTTCAGTGCTGAAGAAACAAGATCTTGTTTCTCTGCTCCCTTTAATACCTGAAGTATTTCACAACTTGTATAAGGGACTTCCAACAAACGTACTCCCGATATTCTTCCTGATACTGTTGCCGATAGTGATGAGGAAGGTGCTGATGAGCTTTACTAATAGATAGACAAAATAGACAAATCTTGTGACTAAAATGTAACAAAGGCATTGTTTGTGATAGTTTCATTACTAAATTTTTTTAAAAAAATTGTTTATATCTCTAGCATTCAGTATTCTTGTGAAACGAGAAGAAGTTAATTTCCTTTGATAATTTGGAAATTCATTTCCTGGCACCAATGAAGTGTTATCTTTCAACTTTTTTGTTTTTATACACTGTACTTGTTAGTGTATTGCAATATTTAAATAAAATGTTGAAGGTGCAAAAGGGTATATGTCCTTACTGCTACTCGGGTAAAAGGGGTTAAGTCAGTACCTTCTGTTTATTTTGAATTTAATATCGTCCAAACTCAACAAATTCGTCGTATTAACATCCAGTATGTGAAAAACATTAACATTGTTCGCATTTAATATGTTTTATAGGTTTGCAAAAGCATTCTCTGATTTACAGTAAGAGGGTGAAGTTTGATTTTCATTTTTCTCAAAACTCATTTTTATGACTTAACTCCCTTTACCCGAACACCATCGAATTCTTCTTTCGCCAGAATGAATACTCGCCCTCCCACCATTCCTATCCTATCTCTATGATACACACTACAGTTCCGTGAGAAAATTTCTGCATCCACTATATCATTTCTCATCCATGATTCAACTCCTATTACAATATCTGGTAAATATATATCTATTAAATTACTCAATTCTATTCCTTTCTTGACAATACTTATAGGAGGGGGAGTTAGGGATTCGAATAACTTACCAAGGGAGATGTTCAATAAATTTCCAATTTCTTTGAAAACATTTAAGTTAAGGCTAGGAAACAACAGATAGGGAATCTGCCACCTGGGTGACTGCCCTAAATGCAGATCAGGGTCGGTCGGTTGGTCGGTTGGTCGGTCCGTCTGGTCCATCCCTCCCTCCCTCCCTTCCTAACCTTTGGGTAACAGTCTGTAAAGAAGCCATGCATTATTTACATTACAGTTCAACAGAAAAACTAACGATGGCCAATACCACTTCCGATTTCTGATGTTTACACGATAGGCAGCAATATTCTGGCCCAAAGAGTCAACACCTCCCATGTTGTTGTTATAATACGCAACACAAGCTGCTTGGGAGACTGTAATTTTCTTATTTTTTGCATGACACCATCGAACTAAACCTTGTGGATGAACTCCTGCCTGTTAGAAGCCAGATTAACAACATTATTGTCATTATATTGCACTAGACCTGATGTGTCAACCATTTGGTGGAAGGATCCCCAAAGCCTTTTCTTCATGATGTTAACTATAAGTAGAGGAGCATCTTCTACATCTTCTACATCTTCTACTCTATTTGCTCTGATGATCGTGGCCTTCTTTCTTCAGTGCATCCAGAAGTTTCAGTGAAGCGAAGAAATTATCAAAGTAAAAGCTGTTCATTTGGTAGTTCCCTTAAGAGATCACAGACCAACAATCCCGCTTCTCCTAGCTCTGGTATTGTATTACCTGTAGAAGCTCCTTGATATGCCTCACACTGTACCACATAGCCCAGTGCAAAGGCACCATACTTAGTAACCAAAATAACACTGGGTTTCCATGTGTGTGCTGCTTTGTGCTATGATGACCAAAGTATGACACTGTATATTCATCCACACTAAAATTAGCATCCATGGGAAATGCATTTAAAAATCTCTCATTTAATATCGATCACAGCTGACATATTTTGGCAAACTTATCAATAGCATCAAGTTTAGTGTTATTACGTACATGAAAATGTTTTAAATTATCTGTGAACTTGTTTCTACTGATAGATCTTCCTTCTCATTCCTAGGCCTTTCCTATCCTATCGTTGCCATAATACCTATCTGTGTCGGTGTGACGTAAAGCAAAATTGCTATTACAGCTACAATTATTCTACTCGGGTATGTCCTAATTTTTAAAATAATAGGAATAACCATCTAACTGAAATTAAGGAAATGTAGGTACACTAAATACATAGATTATTTCTACTACATGCAAACAGAAATGAAATTACACGTTATAATTCTCATGTTAGGTCCATATTGAAATGTACGTAAATACAAAGTATGTTACAAGTGTTATTTTTAATATCCACCTATTCAATACAAAGAGATATAGTAAATTAATAATTAAATCTTATCATAAAAAGTTACAAGGGACATGTTTTGCCCATTTTAAGAGCATCATCAGCCTCAAACTCAAATCTGAAAGGTGAATAATCAGGATCCTGATTGTTCTTATAAATCGTAAAAAGAGGATATCAATGTGAGTGTTGTCTAACATAAAATTCTTAGAGTGTGCTTGGTTAAAATCGTAGCATCAAGCTGCATGTCACGAGTTCACAAGATTACACTTTCCGGAGCACTGAGTCAATGCGCCCAAAACCTCTTGAGGGTAGAGCAATAAACAGCTCAATCTTTATAATGAAGTACAAATGTTTTTCCTTGATTACACTCTCCAGAGCGCTGAGTCAATGCACCCAAAACCTGTTGAGGTAGAGCAATAAACAGCTCAATCTTTATAATGAACTAGAAATGTGTTTCCTTGAATAGGTATTCCTTTTGGAGGATAAGAAAAAGTAAAGCAGATAGACTGTTAAAGATGTTAATTTCGTATGTTAAGATAAGACAACAGTCTTCTTTAAGTAGCTGTTCAGCTGTCTATAGTCATATTTAACTGGCTTGAAGGCGTGAAAGTTGAATGTGTTAAGATAAGATAACAGTCTTCTTTAAGTAGTTGTGGGAGCACGGAAAAGGTATTTCGCTGTCTATGGTCGTATTTATCTTGTTTGAAGGAGCGAAAGTCAAAGGTATATTGACGTGGATTAGAGCTTTTTGGTGTAAAGTCTGTAACAAGAGGAGAGTGAATGCTTAGGAAAGGTATTTTTGAAGAGAATGTGGGTTTAAAAAGAAAAAAAATTGAGAATGTATAAACACTTACCCTTTTATGTGTAAAGATGTAAATCAGTTATGAAAAGTTTAGTTGTAGAAAAACAACGTTATGTGTATGTTCATTTATTCCCGTGACTGTTATGGTGTTAATCATTTGCTATGGTAGCGTTGAAATGACTGAATTGCCGTTAATGTTGATAAATATTACACAAGGGTTACACAAGGAAACTAAATACATAGACAGATTATTCTTATTTTACCCTACTGTGCTCTAAGAAAAATGAAAACTGCCGTTTAGTTAAATACTGAAATATTGAAAAGATTACACAAGGATACCATGTGAATATAACAGCAAGATACTATCAAATAAAATAACTACACTGCAATGCTCAACTGCACTTAGGCGTAGCCTAATTATAACAAGTTTACTGAAACAGTAGAACTGGAGTTAAAACTAAATACTTGATACTTAGGTGGATTTTACTACCTATGTGCTAACAGAAATTAAAACTGCTCTTAATTGCTGAAATATCGAAAATGAATTAAGACAGGGAAGGATGTCCAACACAGTGAGTTAATAACTTCTCTTGAAACTATGCCTGAGACTTGAACTGCAAATAAAAAAATTATATTAATCAGCTGATTTACTGGACTGTATGTCAGCAGATGAATATTTGTATTTGACAAGCAGCAATAATTTTATTACTGACATTGAATATCCGTTAACTATTTTTCAGCAAAATACCTTATATTCTCTGGGGCCCCTTTATTTTCTTTCACTAAATGTACAATGCTTATCAGTAATAATACGTATTAACTTCTTTGTCACTAGGATAAAACAGAGTACATGCATTAGCCAACCATCCACCAACTGTCCAAAGCTAGGGCTTGCTTTAAATATTCTGAGCTTGGTAAATTCTGTGAAACAGGATGGTATCCTACTTACACATAGTCCCAGTGAGAATCTCTCCACTGATTGTTTAGGGACCACCGGTGGATTGTATAGTCCTAGCCACCTGAGCACAAGGAGGTCCCTTACTGAGAATCTGTCCCATGATACCCTTGTGCTCCATAGCAACTGATATTTCAACTCTCGGGACCACTTACTAGGCTACTCAGTTGTCGCCCATAGTTCACAAACTAGGATGTGACTGTAGTAAGCTGCACCATGAACAATTTATTATTATTCTTGCTCTTGCTGTTGTTAAGTCTGCAACTGAAAATTTGTTTTGGTATTTCCTTCCCTTTAGGAAGCTACCTAGCTGAGGTGGTAAAAGTTTGTTTGGACGAGGTGGTAAGATGTGGATTCGATTCTTTTTTCAGGTAGTTGAGAAATGTGACTTTCACTTCTGGAAGGCTCATGATGGGATTCACTGAACTTACACCATAAATGAGTTCATTGTTAATTTCTGAACAAAAGGTGGTTGAGAATGGAGTACTTTCTCTGTCCCACTTAGTTCCAAGGTACAGATAGTGTTCTCTCCTCCAGAGGCTTTCACAGTCTGTACAGAGATGTCTTTCTTGTTTCTTTTACGTGTGCATGATTGGCTGGTTAGTTGTGGCCCTTCTGTCCGTTTCCTAGATTATATATGTTAGGATACAAATTCTATGTGGTTCAAGTCATTCAGATATCTTCATTGTGTAAAGTAATTCAAAGTTAAAAACCTCTAAAGAAGTATTATTCAACTGAGTTTTCTTTTATAGGTGATAATTCTTCTATTGGTCATTGCCATGAGAAAACGTATTCGTTTCATGGCACAGTTGTTTGAGGATTCTGCCAGTTGTTTAGGGAGCATCCCAGCTTTGTTCTTGCAGCCTCTGATAACATTCCTAGCATTACTGGCCTTCTTTGCCTTTTGGATTGCTGTGATAGTCTGCCTGGCTACATCTAGTAAGTATAGTATTTTGTGATGATGTAACATCTATGTAATCTCTAGAGTGAATTTTCAGGAAATATGCTTTGGGAATCTCTGGCTTATATACCAGTAATTGATTTTCATATAAAACATTATATTTTATAGTGATCCAAATAAAGTCAGTCACTCCATAACAATACAAATTTATTTAATTGTGGTGCACATTTCATGTTTGAGGATGATCCAATTATTTTTGCTCTTAGAATGGCCATAACGACTGCTGCATTTTATGTTTTGTATAATCTTACTGATCCCTTTTTGTCATCAGTACTATGTTAGTTTGGCTATGTACTGCTTTTGGTTTGCTTATTATTAATAATCTTTAATGGACTTTATTTTTCAGACTATCCTGGAGTAAAACCTCTCCATCCATTTCTGGATGTTGGACTACAGTCTCCAGGAGGCCTAACAACACCAGCTCGCCTAAATACGTCCAGGGTCAATATTTCACTACAGAGTTTCAAGAGTGAGTTCTATATTTAGTTATGTGTAGGAAGTTATATGATAAGAGTATTACCATTATTTTAAGAGTTCCAAGTTTGAGGTCCTGTTAATTTGGGTGATTCCAATCAGATATTGCAGATTTTTTTGAAATGATATGCCTTTTTCTTTAGTTAGATCACATACAGATTTGACAGTATTAGTATTTAACCTTGATGGTGGTAGATTTGCTAATTAATTTAATTCATTATTCCATCTGTTTCTTAAATGTAAATTTTTTTCTCCTTGCAAGGCAGGATGTGTGGATCCAGTCTATATTGAATATAAAAAACTATGAAGCATGTTTTTTAAGTAAGTACTGTTTTTAAATATGGCCACTGCAGTTCTTTGGTCATCATTTGGCACAAGCGTGTTCAGTAAGGTTGCCACATTTTTGTGTAAGAAATGAGGGACATTTACTTAAAGATACAGGATTTTTCACAAAAATAAGGGACAGTTCTTAAATACTTGAAAATCAGACATTAGGTACCAATTTCAATTAGATTATAGTTACTTTCATTATCAGAATAAGATAATTATTTAAATTTGTAAAAGAAACTAACTTACCTCCTCTTAACAGCACATACAGTACAATGCATTAGGTATGACAAAACATGCAGGAAAGACATTATTAGAACTACCTTATTTTCTCCATCTGTACTTTACATTTGACTTAGCTGACTTGAAATTGCACTGTCTAATTGTATCATGCCATGGAACTCTAAATCAGATCTACTGAACACCTGCTTTTACTGTCTGACCACTTGTTAGACATTGAGGAGAAAATGCGTTCAACAAATGCATTTGACCCAGGAACACTCATTACAAAAGACATAATTTTTTTTTATAATTCTATTAGTTTCTGCCATCCTTTATGACTAGTAAATACTGACAACCACTTGTTTCTGTACTCTCCAAAATACTGACAGGAATGTTTCCAACAAGACAAAACTCTTCATACAGTTGCTCCATATCAATTATTTCAGTTAATTGGAGGGATTTCACTGCAGCTTCCAGGGAAGAAAAATCTATGCTTCAGTTTAAATCAAAAAACTTGTACCTTCGCTGCAACATTCTCCTCTGAGAAATTGTACAATTTTTGAAGGTGGTTAAGGCTTCTTGATAGAACTGCATAAAACTTCTCTCCAGTTTGGTCCCTTCTGAAGAACGTAGAGCTTCCATGCTATTCTTAACTACAATTCCAAAGAAATGATCTTCTTTCCTTTGTTCCAGAGTACTCTTCAGTAAGCACATTGGGTCATAAGCTTCAACCATATAAACAGTATCTCTTTCTAAGATCTTGATGCACTGAACAAATAGCTACATTGTTGAAGAATAGTATATGGATTTCTAGTAACATATCCCTAAGTTCATCTTCGGGATCAAAATATTTCTTCAGAACTTCGGAACAGCCCTCTCCCAGTGATTTGAAGTAGCTTTTGATGGCAGGCTAGTTGTGGATTAATCTTTGTACTGTATGTTCTAAAGAAAGCCGGCGAGTTGTACTATGTCTCAATATCTCCATCCATTCAACATCCTACAAACTCAAAGTATTTCTTCAGGTCTTTGCGGCGCTTCACAGACATGGACAAATGACTATGTAGTTTCAGAATAACATTTTCTATGGCCATATCAAGGCAATCAGTTGCATGCCTCATTGTTGTTGTTTGAGTCATCAGTCCATAGACTGGTTTGATGCAGCTCTCCATGTCACCCTTTCCCGTGCTAATCTTTTCATTTCTACGTAACTACTGCATCCTACATGTGATCTAATCTGCTTGTCATATTCATACCTTGGTTTACCCCTACCGTTCTTACCACCTACACTTCATTCAAAAACCAACTGAACAAGTCCTGGGTGTCTTAAGATGCGTCCGATCATTCTATCACTTCTTCTCGTCAAATTTAGCCAATATAAGGAAAATTGAGAAGTTTCCACCTTATCAATACATTAATTTATTTACTCTAAAGTGGTAAAATCATTCAATACTGGTTTCGATCCCTATGGGATCATCCTCAGTTGACACACGATGAAATATTTACAAAAACATCACATGTAAAAGATTGTATCTGGTAAGACTAGTTCAAGTAAATTAAATATGAAAGTTGTTAGGTTGTTAGTGAGAAAGTATTTGTATGTGTGTGGCACGTGACCACACTATGTCTGAGCTAATATGCATTGAGGAGATCTTACATTTGTTCTCAATCATTGTTTAGGATGTTACATTCAGTATAGTTGTTTCATATTGATTAAAACATTAAAAATTGCTTGTAAAAGAATGTCTATCTTTGGTTTGAATATGCACTAATTGGTTTGAACCTTAACATCACATGACACCTATATTACAGAACATAAAGTAAAATTTTTTTATATACACATTATTAATTGTGAGTCTATTATGAAGTCCTAAAAATATTTTATTGCTTGAGGTATCTCACTTCATTGTATCTGTTTTTATAAAATGTCAGTAGGACTGTTAGCACTTTTTAGATGTTTGAGGTATTTCACTTTTATAAGTAAGTCCAATTGGAAACAAACATGAAAAAGCTTGTTAAAATGATACCTTTTTGACTGGAAACACTTGTTATATGGTACCTTATGTGTCCATTTTTTGTGCGTTAGGTCTACATTTGTTGACACCAGTAGGCCTACAATAAAATTATTATTATTATCTATGATATATGTATAAAATATGATCTGACATGACAGGCCATTAAAATATATAAAAATTAATCTAATAGGATAGGACCAAATTTCTTATTGGTATTGTTGTATTTTACCACTTGCGCTAGTAAAGTAAATGATATATAATATTGAGGTTAGAGCTTATGTTGTTTTTCATCCGTTATAATTTATAAATTGCTACTCGTAATGAAGTTGTTTGATCTATGAATGTCGTAGACAAAAGCTGCGTATGTTGTTACTGGGTTAAATGGTGACGGTTATAAGTTTGATTCGATTTGAGTGTCGTGAAACTTGGATGGAGATTTGAGTTGCACTTTATTGTGATGATGGCGTGGAGGCTTCTATATATTGTAGGATGTATGTATCTGTAAGCAGAAATAATACGTGTAAGAGATAGTGTATTGTGGAGATGCGAAAAGTGAGTTATGTGTTGTATTAGTTACGTTAAATGTTGATGCTGTGTGCTCTGCATGCCTGCCTGTCGGGATCTGTTGCGTGTTATCCTAGGGCTGTAGTTCGCAGCGGCGGAGGGGAGGTTGAGAGGGATGGGTGGAGCGCTTGTAAGGGGAGCGGGGTTGGAGGAGGGGAGATCCTTGAGCGGTTCATTCATATGTGTATGTTGTTGTTTGTTGATTCTTTTTAAGTAATATTTTGATAGGAGGGGAATAACTGTGTCAAAAAGAATATTGTTTTTATCTGTGTTTTCGTTTAAATTGAAATTTGGGTTGACGTGTTGATCTAGGCTTATGTAGAATTCTTCTAATATACTGAGTAAGGGGTTTTTGGGATTGGTATTGAGAATTTGCATGTCATTATTTATATTTGTAAATTTGTGTTTTTGATCGTTGATATGCTGTCCCATAGCTGAAATACGTCAACCCAAATTCCAATTTAAACGAAAACACAGATAAAAACAATATTCTTTTTGACACAGTTATTCCCCTCCTATCAAAATATTACTTAAAAAGAATCAACAAACAACAACATACACATATGAATGAACCGCTCAAGGATCTCCCCTCCTCCAACCCCGCTCCCCTTACAAGCGCTCCATCCATCCCTCTCAACCTCCCCTCCGCCGCTGCGAACTACAGCCCTAGGATAACACGCAACAGATCCCGCACTTTTCGCATCTCCACAGTACACTCTCTCTTACACATATTATTTCTGCTTACAGATACATACATCCTACAATATCTAGAAGCCTCCACGCCATCATCACAATAAAGTGCATCTCAAATCTCCATCAAGTTGCACGACACTCAAATCGAATCAAACTTATAACCGTCACCATTTAACCCAGTAACAACATACGCAGCTTTTGTCTACGACATTCATAGATCAAACAACTTCATTACGAGTAGCAATTTATAAATTGTAACGGATGAAAAACAACATAAGCTCTAACCTCAATATTATATATCATGTACTTTACTAGCGCAAGTGGTAAAATACAACAATACCAATAAGAAATTTGGTCCTATCCTATTAGATTAATTTTTATATATTTTAATGGCCTGTCATGTCAGATCATATTTTATACATATATCATAGATAATAATAATTTTATTGTAGGCTTACTGGTGTCAACAAATGTAGACCTAACGCACAAAAAATGGACACATAAGGTACCATATAACAAGTGTTTCCAGTCAAAAAGGTATCATTTTAACAAGCTTTTTCATGTTTGTTTCCAATTGGACTTACTTATAAAAGTGAAATACCTCAAACATCTAAAAAGTGCAAACAGTCCTACTGACATTTTATAAAAACAGATGCAGTGAGATACCTCAAGCAATAAAATATTTTTAGGACTTCATAATAGACTTACAATTAATAATGTGTATATAAAAAAATTTTACTTTATGTTCTGTAATATAGGTGTCATGTGACGTTAAGGTTCAAACCAATTAGTGCTATTCAAACCAAAGATAGACATTCTTTTACAAGCAATTTTTAATGTTTTAATCAATATGAAACAACTATACTGAATGTAACATCCTAAACAATGATTGAGAACAAATGTAAGATCTCCTCAATGTATATTACCTCAGACATAGTGTGGTCACGTGCCACACACATACAAATACTTTCTCACTAACAACCTAACAACTTTCATATTTAATTTAATTGAACTAGTCTTACCAGATACAATCTTTTACATGTGATGTTTTTGTAAATATTTCATCGTGTGTCAACTGAGGATGATCCCATAGGGATCGAAACCAGTATTGAATGATTTTACCACTTTAGAGTAAATAAATTAATGTATTGAAAAGGTGGAAACTTCTCAATTTTCCTTATATTGTAGTACCAATCAATACGGAAATGAAGATAATAGATTATGAAATTTAGCCAAATCGATCTCCTCTCGCCAATTCAATTCAGTATCTCTTCATTCGTGATTCGATCTGTCCATCTCACCTTCAGCATTCTTCTGTAACACCACATTTCAAAAGCTTCTATTCTCTTTCTTTCTGAGCTAGTTTTCGTCCATGTTTCACTTCCATACAACGCCACGCTGCACACAAAAGACTTCAAAAACCTCTTTCTAATTCTTGTATCAATGTTTGAAGTGAGCAAATTTCTTTTCTTAAGAAAGCTCTTCCTTGCTTGTGCTAATCTGCATTTTATGTCCTCCTTACTTCTGCCATCGTTAGTTATTTTACTACCCAAGTAACAATATTCATCTACCTCCTTTAAGACTTCATTTCTTAATTTAATATTTCCTGCATCACCTGCCTTCATTCGACTGCACTCCATTACTTTTGTTTTGGACTTATTTATTTTCCTCTTGTACTCCTTATCCAAGACTTCGTCCATACCATTCAGCAGCTTCTCAAGATCTTCTGCAGTCTCAGATAAAATAACAATATCATCGGCAAATCTCAAGGTTTTGATTTCCTCTCCTTGGACTGTGATTCCCTTTCCAAATTTCTCTTTGATTTCCTTTACTGCCTGTCCTATGTAAACACTGAACAGGAGGGGGGACAAACTGCAGCCTTGCCTCACTCCTTTCTAGATTACTGCTTCTTTTTCACAGCCCTTGATTCTTATCACTGCAGACTGATTTTGATACAGATTGTAGATAATTCTTCGTTCTCGGTATCTGATCCCAATCACCTTCAGAATCTTAAATAGCTTGGTCCAATCAATATTATCAAATGCCTTTTCTAGATCTACGAATGCCATGTACGTGGGCTTATACTACTTGATTCGATCCTTTAAGATCATACGTAAAGTCAGGATTGCTTCACATGTTCCTACATTTCTTCTGAAGCTAAATTGATCTTCTCCCAACTTGTTTTTCCATTCTTCTGTAAATAATACATATTAAAATTTTGCAGGGATGAGATACTAAACTAATGGTGCGATAGTTTTCACACCTGTCAGCACCGGCTTTCTTGGGAATAGGTATAACAACCCTCCCCTGCGAACCATTAACCTTGCCGCGGTGGGGAGGCTTGTGTGTCCCAATGAAGCAGATAGCTGAGCCGCTGGTGCAACCATATCGGATGGTATCTGTTGAGAGACCAGACTAAGGAATGGTTCATCGAAAGGGGAATAGCAGACTTTCAGTAGTTGCAAGGGCGGCAGTCTAGATTATTGACTGATACGGCCTTGTAATAATACTCAACATGGCTTAGCTGTGTTGATACTGCTGCACGGCTGAAAGCAACGGGAAACTACAGCCGTAACTAACTCCCGAGGACATGCAGCTTTCTCTGTATGAATGATGTACTGATGATGGCTTCCTCCCGGGTAAAATATTCCGGAGGTAAACTAGTCCCCCATTCGGATCTCCGGGTGGAGACTACACGAGAGGGGGCGATCATCAGGAAGACGGATACTGACATTCTGCGAGTCGGAGCATGGAATGTTAGAAGTTTGAATCGTTGTGGTAGGTTAGAGAATCTGAAAAGGGAGATGGAATAGGCTAAAGTTAGATGTAGTTGGTATAAGTGAAGTACGTTGGCAGGAAGAACAGGATTTTTGGTCAGGCGACTACCGAATTATCAACACAAAATCAAATAGGGGAAATGCAGGAGTTGGTTTAATAATGAATAAGAAAATAGGGCAGCGGGTAAGCTACTACGACCAGCATAGTGAAAGAATTATTGTCGTCAAGATAGACACCAAACCAATGCCCACCACAATAGTGCAGGTATATATCCCTGCTAGTTCAGCGGATGATGAGGAAATCGAAAAAATATATGAAGAGATAGAAGATTTAATACAATATGTAAAAGGTGACGAGAATCTAATTGTGATGGGAGACTGGAATGCAGTGGTAGGCCAAGGAAGAGAAGATAATACAGTAGGAGAATTTGGATTGGGACAGAGGAACGAAAGAGGAAGTCGGCTGGTTGAATTCTGCACTGATCATATTTTAGTCCTTGCCAATACTTGGTTCAAACACCACAAATGACGGCTTTATATGTGGACGAGTCCTGGAGACACTGGAAGGTATCAAATAGACTTCATTATGATTACGCACAGATTCAGAAACCAGGTGTTGGATTGCAAAACTTTCCCAGGAGCAGATGTGGACTCTGACCACAACTTGTTGGTCATGAAATGCCATCTGAAACTGAAGAAAGGAAAGAATGCAAAAAGATGGGATCTAGACAAGTTGAAAGAAAAGAGCGTGAGGGATTGAATTTCAAGCAACATGTTGCAAAAAGACTAAATGAAAAGGCTGAAGGAAACACAATAGACGAAGAGTGGATAGTCATGAAAAATGAAGTCAGCAGGGCTGCTGAAAAAATGCTAGGAAGGAAGAAAAGATCAACTAAGAATCAGTGGATAACTCAGGAGATACTAGACCTGATTGATGAATGACGAAAATACAAGAATGCTAGAAATGAAGAGGGCAGAAAAGAATACAGGCGATTAAAGAATGAAGTGGATAGAAAGTGCAAGGTAGCTAAGGAAGACTGGCTGAAGGAGAAGTGTAAGGATGTCAAAGGTTGTATGGTCCTAGGAAAGATAGATGCTGCTTACAGGAAAATCAAGGAAACCTTTGGAGAAAGGAGATCTAGGTGTATGAATATTAAGAGCTCAGATGGAAAGCCACTTCTAGGGAAAGAAGACAAAGCAGAAAGATGGCAGGAACATATCCAACAATTGTATCAAGGTGAAGATGTAGATAATTTGGTGCTGGAACATGAAGAGGCTGTTGATGCTGATGAAATGGGAGACCCAATTTTGAGGTCAGAGTTTGACAGATCTGTGAGTGACCTAAATAGGAACAAGGCACCTGGAATTGATGACATTCCCTGTGAATTACTGACTGCCTTAGGTGAAACCAGCATGGCAAGTCTATTCCATTTAGTGTGTAAGATGTATGAGACAGGAGAAGTCCCATCCGATTTTTGGCAGAATGTTGTTATACCTATTCCCAAGAAAGCTGGTGCTGACAGGTGTGAAAACTATCGCACCATTAGTTTAGTATCTCATTCCTGCAAAATTTTAACACGTATTATTTACAGAAGGATGGAAAAACAAGTTGAAGCCGAGTTGGGAGAAGATCAATTTGGCTTCAGAAGAAATGTAGGAACACGTGAAGCAATCTTGACTTTACGTCTGATCTTAGAGGAACGAATCAAGAAGTACAAGCCCAGGTACATGGCATTCATAGATCTAGAAAAGGCATTTGATAATATTGATTGGACCAAGCTATTTAAGATTCTGAAGGTGATTGGGAGGATCAGATATCGAGAACGAAGACTTATCTACAATCTGTATCAAAATCAGTCTGCAGTGATAAGAATCGAGGGCTTTGAAAAAGAAGCAGCAATCTAGAAAGGAGTGAGGCAAGGCTGCAGTTTGTCCCCCCTCCTGTTCAGTGTTTACATAGAACAGGTAGTAAAGGAAATCAAAGAGGAATTTGGAAAGGGAATCACAGTCCAAGGAGAGGAAATGAAAACCTTGAGAATTGCCGATGATATTGTTATTTTATCTGAGACTGCAGAAGATGTTGAGAAGCTGCTGAAAGGTATGGACGAAGTCTTGGGTAAGGAGTACAAGATGAAAATAAATAAGTCCAAAACAAAAGTAATGGAGTGCAGTCGAATGAAGGCAGGTGATGCAGGAAATATTAAATTAAGAAATGAAGTCAAGGAAGTAGCTGAATATTGTTACTTGGGTAGTAAAATAACTAACGGTGGCAGAAGAAAGGAGGACATAAAATGCAGATTAGCACAAGCAAGGAAGAGCTTTCTTAAGAAAAGAAATTTGCTCACTTCAAAAATTGATGTAGGAATTAGAAAGATGTTTTGAAGACTTTCGTGTGGAGCGTGGCATTGTATGGAAGTGAAACATGGATGATAACTAGCTCAGAAAGAAAGAGAATAGAAGCTTTTGAAATGTGGTGTTACAGAAGAATGCTGAAAGTGAGATTGATAGATCGAATTACAAATGAAGAGATACTGAATCAAATTGGCGAGAGGAGATCGATTTGGCTAAATTTGACAACAAGAAGAGATAGAATGATAGGACACATCTTAAGACACCCAGGACTTGTTCAGTTGGTTTTTGAAGGAAGTGTAGGTGATAAGAATGGTAGGGGTAAACCACGGTATGAATATGACAAGCAGATTAGAGCAGATGTAGGATGCAGTAGTTACCTAGAAATGAAAAGATTAGCACAGGGTAGGGTGGGTTGGAGGGCTGCATCAAACCAGTCTATGGACTGATGACTCAAACAACAACAACAGGAGAATTTCAGGTTGGTTGGTAGATTGGATCGTTCCCCGAGAGGTTGGAACGTTAGGGTTGGGAAGTTTCTACTAGGGTGCAGAGAAGAAGGGAACTAGTGAAGTAGAATCGCACGATGAATTTTCTATTTTCAACTGAAGTATATACAATTTATATACAATATGTACAGATGTTATGAGACTTTACTGTGGCATGTCTTGAGCGAGAAGTTGTCAAGCAGCTATCTTACTCAAAGAACAATTCAAGAAATATTATTATTATTATTATTATTATTATTATTATTATTATTATTATTATTATTATTATTATTATTATTATTATTATTATTATTATTATTTTCTTTTATTGCGTAATTGCCCTGTCAACCGACGAGGGTTCTGACTACAACTGATCCATGATTTATTGGTAGAAGCCCCAAGCAGCGGTTCCCTCGGGTTTATACAGTTTTAGCGGCCCCACCCAGTTGTTCCTGAAGCTTTTGGAACATTCTATCTACGTTATCATAGAACTTTCCGTAGTTCTGACCAATCAGAGGCCTGCGCGTCTTAACATTGTCCACGGCCTGATCTATGTGCTGGATCAACATGACTCGTGTCCTCATGCTTGTGACTAGCCTTATGACAACTTCCTTTGCTCAAGATATCCCAATAAGTTGAAATATTATTCTTTAACTACAATTCTGAATCATGTGAATATGAAATATATTACAATTTCTTTACTACTATGTTTTAACTGTACCTGTAATCAAGTACTGAATTCCAGCCTTTATTACTGACTAATCCTAATACGTCAGGTACAACAATTCCACCTACGTTCCTTCCGGTTCGATCCTCGGAGGGAATAGCTGTCCTGAGTTCATGTCCCAGGGAGGACACAACAATGGTGCTATACTGTTTAAAATGCAAAACAAGTATATGATCGATATTACCATGAAGTAACCACGTTCATAAAACATATTTTTAAATCTATTTTATGGAAAGCAGAAAAAATTTAATTCATTGACAAAATAATGGCAGGTTATAGTTAAATATAATTTAATTTCTGCAGTTCATTATTATAATTCCTGGGAAAGTTATACTAAAAACATCAAGAGAATTGATCAGTATTTCCCCACATTACAGTACTTCTTATTACATTGCCAAAGTAGAATGGCTTTTGTCTCACTGTACCCTTTTTCAGGGAGATTTTAGGCTTAATGTGGTCCAAGATGGTCTTATTACTAACTTTGGCTCAAATACATTAGTCTTTCTCCTGTCTGCTATCATCAGGATCCTTGTTTTGCAGCCAGGTATGGCTGTAGGGAAAACATTGACTCTGACCAGTCTGTGCCAAGTTCTCTGACTGATGTTCTTGCTTTTCAAGATATTTCTCAAGCTCATCATTATGTTCCTTCCATGAGTCAGCCACTACTTGACTTCAGGTGTGCAGGGCCCTACGTGATTAATGTTGGACCGAAGGAAGATTAATTTCTTAAATCACCGCCATATCTTCATTGTTAATTTTAATCTTAACTTCTTTTTGTGCTATCACCATGATCTTATTTTCTTGTTATTAAAATACAACTCAACTTTGTTATTTTCATCCTTGACCTTCCATATAAAATATTCAACGTCGTCCTTGCTTTCTGCCAGTTAGATGGTGTCACCAGCATACATAGGATTGTTAATATTTCCGCCACTAATTTACACACCCATCCTAGACTCTTTTTCATGACAGCATCTGCATACTTGTTGCAAATTGGATGTGGTAGAATTCACCTTTGACATATCCTTTTCTAGATGTTAAACTAATCCTTGTCTCCATATGGTGTTTGAATAAATGCTTCTTGGTTGTTATAGAGCAATCTGATCAGTTTGGCCTGCTATCCTGATGTTCCCATTTCTTCTGGACTTGTCATGTTCAATAACATCAAAAGCCTTCAAAAGATGACAAACATCAGAAATAGTTGAGCAAATGGAAGAATTTCAATATCTCTGGCCAAAATGGAAGGAGTTGATTGTGCAGACCATTACTCTTCTTAGTATGGTTTCATGGTGGAAACTTTCAAGAGGTTGAAGATTTTCTGGTTCTGGATTTTGGAGGTAAAACTAGTAAATATTTTCCACATGTATAAACCTCCACTAAAAGAAGTAAAATAAATCTGAAATGACCCCCCAAGTTCTTCAAGGATCAGTTCATCAGGGGACAATGGGCCTGGTGAGTGACAACAGAAACCATAGTGCCACTAACCAAGGTCAGCCCAGCAGATCCTCTTAACTGTTAGTTACTTACATTTGATGATCATAAGTACACTAACACAAAGAAATGTGGTATATTTTCAAACATGAGAGTGAAGGGTAATTCCTGTCTATGGAACCCACAGTTCCAAAAGCATCCCATCCCGTATCATACTTCATGTCCCAGACTATTGACTATTGACTTCTGACTGGAATACTCCTTTCTTGTTAACCAATTCTCTTCCTTGCCTCTAGGCAGCGGTTATGTCCCTGGACATCATCATAAACCCTGTCCAGTTAGGCAACCCAGACGGGTGCTGTGTAAAACTGCCTTCCATTTCTGTCTGTTAAGGAAGGTCTCTTCTTGCTAGATCTGCTCCCCCTCCAGTCCTTGTTCCCTCCCGTCTTGTCCAACTAGATCAAGTCACCTTTTCCTTGGCCTGCTCCAGGGGTCTCTTGCTTTCAATCACAGTTTCCAACTATTTTCATGCTTTTCTATGTGAATCCAGGCATTTGACATGCTCAAATCACCTTAGCTTGACCTTTGACAGGGTTTCACTCATTGACTAACATGGGCATGTTGTGTTTTCTCTTCATTTTGGATCTTGTCCTTTCTTGTTTTTTATACTGTTGTTTTTAAATATTATCTCCACAGCTTGGAGCTTACTGACATCTCTGCTGGTTAGAGTGCAGGTTTCAGGACTACACATGATGATCAGTATCAAGCAACTGTTATAAATTGTCAGTTTTAATTTTATTGGTATTTGGGCATGCTATAAGATTTTTTAAATTTATTTTCTCAAGAAAGGGCACCTGAGCTAAGGCTCTTAATGGTGCAGTACAAGGATTAAATATTGGCAGAGTTTACAAAATATTTACAATACAATAATACTTTATTTCTAAATACGTTACAGTCTTAGAGAAGAGGAAACACTTACAAATATATAAGACCACTGTACATTACTTTGTTTGTAAGATTTACTGCTCATTTTCTTTTGTCCATTGATTATTTATTTTTTTGTTTAAATTTTGAAATTGTTGTTGCCTGTTGTATCTCTTTAGGGAGAGCATTGTACACCTTCACAGATAAGTGTTGTAAGGAGTTACAACCATACTTCCTAGTTTTTACATATTTGGTGTGAACTCTCTCTGCTCCTCAAGTGTTATATCAGTGTATGTCAGAATTTATGATACAGATAGTGTTTGTATGAACCAAATTATGCTTAATTTTATGCTCTATCACTTAACATGTGGAGTGGTGGAAGTCTGCATTTCTTATACAAATAATCCGTAAGTGTAAAGGGCGGTAAATTATATTTTTAGTGCTCTTTTTTGTAAAACGGCAACTTTCTCAAAGAGTTTCTTATTGCAACGTCCCCAAACATGAATCATACAAGTCAGGTGATTTTCACTTGAGAGCATGATAAATAGATTTTAAAAACTTATGGTTGAATTTGTATCTTAGTCTGTGAAGCGCTCCAATTGCTGGAGTTATTTTTTTGCGTATGGTTTTAACTTGCTCATTCCAGTCAAGCATTACATCTATTTCTAAACCTAGAAATTTAGTAAATTGTAGTCTTGGTAAAGGATGATTGAAAAATGTTAATGTAAGATCAAGAGGAGTTGCACATGAGGGCTTGTAAAAAAATCATATAGTTGATCTTGCTCAGATTGATGGATACTCTATTGTTTGAAGGCCAAGTTTGTAATAAGCTAATGTCATACTGCATTTTTACCTCAAGTTCTTTAGCAGAGGTACCAATATAAAAACTATTTGTGTCATCTGCAAAAAGAGATAATTGCCCTTGTAATTTTAAGGGGCCTATATCATTCACAAATGTTAGAAATAAAATTGGACCCAGTACTTAACCCTGAGGAATTCCAATTGACATAGGAAGCGATAAATGTTCTGCATTTTTATATGAAACGAATTGTGATCGATCACTGAGATAATCCTTAAACCAGTTCATCGCTACATCTCTTCCTCCTGCTTCTTCCAGGTTTCTGATCATGATCTCATGATCAACTATATCTTAGGCTTTTCTTAAGTCTATAAATAACCCAGAAGATAATTTTTGTAAATCAAGAGCTTCCTGCTGTCTAATGATAATATGCTCAACAGGATTGTATGTGACATATTGATACTTATAAAAGTAATTATTCATATTGGGACCTTTCCCACCATCCTCCATAGCTCATGGGACCATGTGTCAACAAAAAGTAACCCTGTCGGGTCGTGAACACATGGCACCACGCTCCATGGAAGGCAATAGTCAAGGGACCTTTTCGGCCTGTGACAATGCCGTCTCATCGGGATTTTATATAATTAATCCACTCACATGGGACGACAAATGCCCTTGACGGCACAGCAAGGTCACTGCTACTCTCCCGTTCCGAAGATCTGAACCCCGGCCTCTCAAGGTCGCAGACCGTCCGCGGCTGTGAAAAATATTACTTACAATTATCTTAAAGGCATACAGTGAATGGAAGAGCTTGTGGATGCTAATTTTCAACATAGATAGGCACAAATAAGTTTCCATAAATTTACTAGGTGCTCGTTGAAACGTCTACAAATCTATTACAACCTTGACAGACTAACACAAACTTTACAAATATTAAAACACTTGTTTAGCAATGGAAAAATCCGTGCTACCATTCACATCAGCTACCTCATCCACAATCCAAAGAAAATATCTATGTGGATTACAACAGTTCGCTGATAAAATTTCTGATACAAGAAATCCTTCCTTCATAATCATTGATTTGATTGTTACCTTCCTCTATATAAATCAGAGGAATGTCCGAGAGGATGACAATTCTTGTTCACATCACATTTCTACCTTTTTGTTGTTGTGTTCTATCAACCTGCTGAATTTAAACTGTTGAGTGTTACAGAAACAATCATAATAACCCTCAACTATTTACATTTATAAGCTATGCCCCTCCAAATGCAAGTATTCCACGGGAGTAAATCCCACATTACTTATTTTTAAAATTTATTTACACTGGGAAATTTCATATAGAGTGGCCCCCTATCTTATATTTACCGCCACTGATTGTCTATAAAATAACTTAAATTAGAGAAAATGATCAAATGCTCCGACAATAGAAATAAATCCTTTCCATCTAACATGAAAATGAATAATATGGTTACGAGTCTCCCATAACAGAATTAAACTCTACACAATCTTATCATCGAAACTCGTCATTTCCAACCACTATCAATGGACTTTCACGAAGTCTAAATTCAAAAGAACACTAATTAACTAAAAACATGATCACACCCTGAAGGAGAAACATATGTTATACACATACAAAGAAAGCAATGGCTGTATTATGTCTCGTAAAAATCCGCTGCACGTGCGAGCTGCTGTTCTCATCTGTGCTACCAAGGTTCGAACGCAAGACACTGGTCGTCTCCATCAAGGATGCTGAAATCAAGCTCTACCTACCATAATCATGTAAAGTACAGTCATAAATTTCTACATTGCTTTGGATCATGGCTCGTGGCGTGTGTGGTAGTTACGTAAATATTCTGTCTTTTATTCACAGAAGAGCATACTGGCAGAAAGAACCAAATTCCTTCGCTGGGCTGCTCACTCAGCTGACCTCTCCCTAAAGGGCTCTCCCTCTCTGGGTTATAAATCACAGCTGTCGCCTGCTTCTCTGCCACCAGGCTAAATACACAATTCGACCCACTTACTATAGGTCAATGTGTCAATAAATTCACTCAATTGAACTGACACATTGTATTCATGCTCAAATCGGGTCATACACTTTCTGTATCCAAGAATTATCTCTCAAATTAGGCCGCTAAATCATATCAAATTCCCTCAACTCTTCAGAGGTCTGGGGTTCAACCAAACGTTCTCTTCCCCGTAACATTTACCACACTTCTGTCATCCTACAACCAAACAACAATGTTCCCTAATCTCTGACCACTGAGGAGAGAGAGTGTACCTGGCATCCCCTAGCTTGATGCTCAAATATATCGACACAAAATCACTGATCAAATTAAAATGAAAAATGATAATAATAATAATAATAATAAAATTAAAATAAAATATCAGAATTTACCAACACACTAAATGGACATTTACACGTGTGCCCTAACTTGTGTGTGGGAGGGCGGATATTCGAACCTCTGCACAGAACTCTCCGCACAACTTCAAATACAGCCCATATCTTACACTAGCATGCAAGGCAATCTACTGTTTGCTACTTTTAAAATATAGTGCTGTAGCTATACCACACTTATATCTGTTCAGGCACTTGTTGAGGATCCTGTCGCCCAATAATCCCTACTCATCTTATCCACTCACACAGATGAGGTCCGCGACTTTAACCTGCCAAAATTTCTACTTCTTTTCCCCCCAATTCTCCTTAACAGCACTCGTAAAACCCAAATACGATAGCATGCTCATGCAGTCACTAAAAGGGGTCCCAAATTTTATGCATTCTCCTAGTTCATTTCCTTCCCATATACAATCAAATTATTTAAACTAACTGGACTATACCGACCACTCTAAACGAACTAGCCTATCTTTTTTTTTTACATTATCATTAACCCTATCCTTACATTAATTTCTATTTTACCGAGCTCGATAGCTGCAGTCGCTTAAGTGCAGCCAGTATCCAGTATTCGGGAGATAGTAGGTTCGAACCCCACTGTCGGCAGCCCTGAAAATGGTTTTCCATGGTTTTCCATTTTCACACCAGGCAAATGCTGGGGCTGTACCTTAATTAAGGCCACGGCCGCTTCCTTCCCACTCCTAGCCCTTTCCTGTCCCATCGTCGCCATAAGACCTATCTGTGTCGGTGCGACGTAAAGCAACTAGCAAAAAAAAAAAAAAAAAAAAAATTCTATTTACAAAGGGAAATACTAGCTTGGAAGAAAAACATAGCTCAGTACTCAACCGTTTGGTGCATCCTGGCCCGTCCAGATTTCCAGGGCCCTGCCGATGGCGATTATTCCATGATGCTGGCTCGTGGGGTCCTGTGTTCTAGATGTACCTTGATGTTTCTTGAATAATCCATATTGGTGGTATTGGGATCACTGGAAAATATATTTTACACAGCTTTACACACTTCTTGTTCACACGACACCATCAAACTTCCTCTTCTCTTTTCTCTGGCAAATGAACGTTACGTGTTGATAATTTTAATAGATAAATCAGCTAATCTACTTCACTTGAGTAAGATATGACGGACATTCATGGTATTCTCACTGCTAAGTTTATCACCTCGGATTGCCGTGACGTCAGCTAACTGTATTTATCTTGATATCCTGTCTAGTTCGTCTGTTCCTGAATCACTTATCACTGCCCGTTATTTAGTGCTATAATTTCATCCTAAAGTCTGTTCATAATTGAACGTGGCTTTTTACAGTACTTTATCACACATCTACTTAAAAAAAAAAAAAAAACAAGTTTTTCAAATACTAGAATTATATTCCTCCAAATTGATCTCTCTCACTGCTACGGAAATTAGTCTCAAAACTAGCGTTCTCCGTCCGGAGTTTCATACTCCATAGCGTAATAACTACACAGTCATAATATACGACGTAACTCCGCGTACTTACGGGCTGCTTCACGGCCGATATGTCATGCACGCATCACTGTCATGCAATTACTTTCTCTATTATCAATGGACAAGAGAAACTATCTGAATTACACTCCCGTTTTCGATCACTTTTACCATACAATGGAATGGCAATACTGCTCGCGAACCGGCCGTCGTTTCGCCTCTGAAGCTCCTTCTCGACTCTCAGCCACCCTCGGAAGTGCAAGGACTTATAGGCTAACCAGGAGTGGGGTGGTTCCATGGACATTGTCCCCACTGTAATTTTGACATCTCCTGAACCAACAGGTATATGAAAATCAGCCACGCGCCGGATTGTGTGACCCAGTAATCGCAAGTACTCAATGTTATGCGGAGGACGGAATGATCAGTAGTTTTGTAATAATTTATTCATATAAAATTGGAGTGGGGAGGGGAGTCCCTATTAGCATCTGGCTTGACAGCATGAGGACGCCAAGCCCGTTACGTAATCTTATTTAGACGCATTTTCATAGGTGACATTCTTCTACCTTGATTTCTAATTTTGCCATATATCCAGTATTCTTCTCGTTGCTCTGACATGTGCTTCCTGGTTAAATTGGCCTTTATTAAGCCGAAAACACCTCTGAAATCATCCCCTTGCTTTGGCATCACTGTGCGTTGGCATTTGTTTTCAAGGAGGAGTCAGCAAAAACTGTATTCTTCTTCTCCTTTTTCCATGACGCGCGCTCAGTTCGGGGGTTTTCTGAGCCCTCATCTGCGTGCTCTAGGCGCCCCTGTGTCACGAAGTATTGTGCAATATGATGCAACTGCCAGCATCCACACAAAGGAAGCTACAAGCCTACTTCTATCCCAGTTATATAAATCGAAATAAATATTGACTGTGACGATACGGTCACATCATGAAGGAATTTTAATAATCTTATTTTAACAATTTTTTCTAATATTTTGGCCAAAATGAGAACGATAGAGATCAGTCTGTAGTAGTTTATGTCTAATTTATCTAAGCCCTTATAGATGGGTATAACTTTGGCAATTTTTAACAATGGAGGAACTGTAACTTCAGCTAACGATTTGTTAATAAATGCAGTGATGTATGGAACTAATTTGGTTGATAACTATTTGAGAATTGTATTGCTTAAACCATGACAATTGCAACTACTGAAATTTTTTAGTTCTTCTACTTCTTCGTTGTTGGTTGGACACAAGAATAAAGAATTTCTTGTCGCTGTGTGGTAACTATGTGGATTAGTGGTATTGGTTGTAGGCAAATTAACTGCTAGATCCTGACCAGTACTAGTAAAATATTCATTTAATGTTGTTGAAATATCACAGGAGTTGGTGATTATATTATTATTAATTTTTAGTTGAATATCTCTATTGTTGCTATTTGTTGTTTGAAGTATCTCATTAACTAATTTCCAGGGATTTTTACTAGAAACTAACCTGTTACTGTAATAAGAACTTTCAGCTTCTCTTTTAAGTTTAGTGACATTATTACAGAGTATTTTATATTCATCTTTTAGATAGTCTGAGACATACTGGCATCCCCTTCCCAACCTATAATGCTGTCTCTTAAATTTGCCATGTATTTTACTTTTATGTTTTATGAGGCTGAGGAGTTTAGGAGCCATCCATGGACATTCTGAGTTTTTATGTCTTGATTCAGTTATTGCCTTAAAAACTGGGTATGCTGTCTTCTGCTAAGAGATTATTTAACTTATTAACAGTAGTTTCACAGTTGTCATTAGTATCAAATATCAAATTATTTTAAATTAAATGTCTATGTGGATACTGGTGATGCTTGGTGACGGACATGAGTGAGTGATGCTCCACAGTAATCAAGTGATTTGAAGGTGTTATACAGCAGTGAAAGTGACAAAAATTTGCAGAAGTGTTAATTTTGTATTTACCAATCAATATGCACACATGTTTTGTTGGTATTGTTCTTTTTCTTCCAAATTCGCATTCTAAAGAAAATGGGTTGCCGAAACAACGGAGTTGGAAGCCCAGCCATTACCAGTGCTGCCAACGTAGACCCCCTCGTGAAGTGCGCGCTGGACGACTTCATTAACTCAGACAGCTTCCTTGAAAAATTGTGCAGTCCATTTCGACCCGCATAACAGAAGTGGTCATGAAAGAACTTGAAATATCGAAGCGTTGTCAGAGTTAACCAAAAAACTTGATAAGAAGGATTACATAAAATTAGCTTCATGGTCCGTATCGCACTTCAATAGATTCACAACATAGAAGATTCTCAGCTATGGGATCACACATGACTGCCACAGGTCATAAATTTACAAACTTAGAACAAGACCTGACATCATAATTAAAAAAGGGCAGCTTAATGAACGCATATGAAGATCTATACATTCATCTAGACCAACTTGTAAAGAAAAATGATAACCTTAATGAGGCTGTAGAATATAAAAATCCATTATATTATCAAATTCTAGTATTTTTGAAATTGCTTGAGAAAGATCACGAAAAACAAATTGGAATTTATCCACCTACAGATAGCCCTACAACTTATTCCTCCTCAGTTGAAGTTATAGGTGACAGCAAGGAGGTTCTTGACACACCTATATCCCCCGCTTCTCCACCTCCTCAGGTGCAAGAGCAAGGAAGAACGCATCATCAATATTACACCAGACACAAGACTGTGAAATAATGATAGGAGTTACTGTTCCAAAGGAAAGCAGGCTTAATAAGAATTGACAACTAGGAATTAGTAATATTTTCACCTGCATTAATAATAAGGGCCAAATTGTGATAACTGGATTTCTTCATTTTGAATATTACTTATAAATTGTATAATTTTTAATTTATAAATTGACCTTTTTTCATGAATTATTAAGAAAAGAATATTCATTAGGACATATTCTCTATGGAATATTGTACAAGTGTTTCCTTGACGACTGCTTTCAATTGTAGAAATAATTTATATATTTTCTTGTGAGATTTTTGTTTGTTTTAATGTTGTCAATCTTATGTTAATTTTAAGGACACTTCCTCCTAAGCATTACTTTGTCAATTTATATATTTTTCATCTAAACAGTGTTATGTGGCTGAAGATGTTGATAATATATGAAACATGTACCACTTTTAACCATTAAATTGCCTTAGGCAATCATTGTATCGACTAGGTGGAAAATAAATAAATACTTAGTTGTGAATGATAAGAAGGAGGCAGAAATCCGCAAACTGAAGGAGGATATGGACGCAAAGTGTGATTCATTGGAGCAATATAGCAGGAGAAATAATGTAAGAATTTTCGGCATTCCTGAAAGTTCAAACGAAAACTGCGATGAAGTAGTGCTCAGCGTGTGCAAAGAAATAGGTGCAGATGTGAGACTTAATGACATCGATAGGTGTCACAGAGTAGGACCTCGATCTCCAGGCGAAGCACGACCTATCCTAGTGAAATTTGTGTCTTATCGCTCACGGCAGGACGTCTTCACGAAGAAAAGGAAACTAAAAGGATCATCTACAACAATCCGTGAAGATCTTACGGCTGTCAGAATGTCCATCTTGAAGACAGCAATCCAGCGTTTTGGACTTACAGACACTTGGACTGATTCAGGAGACATCATAATCAAGAAGACGGACGGGATGAAACTAAGAGTTTGCCAGTTAAAGGTACTTCCTATGGCATAAGCTTCTGTTGCAGTGCTGCTCTATCACTTGACAATGTGAGTCCACTCCCATCCTTCACCGTAAGTCACAGCCGAGAAGCTATCTTTTTATTGTTTTAGTTTAAGAAACTCTATCTATCTATCTATCTATCTATCTATCTATCTATCTATCTATCTATCTATCTATCTGTCAATCTATCCATCCATTTATCGTATTAATTGATCTCTTATTAGCTTGTCTGTCTTCTTATCCTACCACCTGCCGATCAACTTACTCTTTAATCATTTTCCTAACTGGTTCTAATTTAAGTCAGGCCCCCGTATCTATGTCTACATAGATCTAACTTCAACACTACGTAGAATAAGCTCCTACTCGAGTTTTTCTGTACGCCTAATCTGCTGTTGTACGTTAATAATCATCATCATCATCATCATCATCATCATCATCATCATTATTATTATTATTATTATTATTATTATTATTATTATTATTATTATTATTATTATTATTATTATTATTATTATTATTATAATAGACAATTTAGCTATTTAAAATACATAAATTGCTGATTATTCATTGGATGTATTCGCATGTTGTGTTCTACTTCTAGTTAGTTTTCATTTTAGCAATTGGCAATGCATATGAGAAACAGCAGTAATCCCTCTGACCATAGCAATACTTTTCCTTGTCGCACTTCCCCTTCCCCACCAATCCCTTCAACCTGTCTACCTGCTAGTCCATTGACCCAAACCTCACCCCTTGAAGCTACAACACACATTCTCCAGTCACCCCTAAATAGACATAAAAGCGCACTTCACATGTCACCTTAATGCCCGGAGTTTAGTTTCTCAAACTCATATAGATGAACTAAAAGCGATTTTCATTCCACTGTCCTTTGATATCATCTTATGCAGTGAAAGTTGGTTGAAAGTCAAACATCAGGCTAAGAATCTGGAATTACCTGGCTACTGCCTTCTGAGAAAGGACAGGCTTGGCAAAGGGGGCGGTGGGGTCTGTGCTTTTGTCTCTTCGCGCTTGAAACCTCGAATTCTCTGTCAGTCGCCTCAACAGCACGAGCTTAAATCTGAGTACATGTTCATAGAGATACAGGTCGCTACTGTGAAATGCTGGAATTACCTGGCTACTGCCTTCTGAGAAAGGACAGGCTTGGCAAAGGGGGCAGTGGGGTCAGTGCTTTTGTCTCTTCGTGCTTGAAACCTCAAATTCTCTGTCAGTCACCTCAACAGCACGAGCGTAAACCTGAGTACATGTTCGTAGAGATACAGGTCGCTACTGTGAAATGCTTGGTAGGTGTTGTATACAAACCGCCTAAAGCTCGCCGTCTGAATGAGTTATCTTAACAGACTGTTACCTATGTACGAACATTTTATAATGATGGGAGATTTCAACACAAACCTTCTGGATCCAGATTCTTCCAAAGCCACCCATCTAATGAATACGTTTCAGGCATGCAGCATGGCGATCCTCCCACTTTCTCCCACTCACCATACTAAAACATCACACACACTACTGGACCTAATAGTAACGAACAACCCTGACAGAGTATTACATCACGGCCAGACATCTGCTCCCGGACTGTCAGCCCATGACATTATCTTTATGACTTACGCACTGCAATGCCCCAAACATAAACCTAAGTATGTGACTTACCAAGACTATAGCCGTATTGACAATGAAAAATTATTGGAAGACGCTTTTTCGATGCCGTGGCAGGAGTTAACTCATAAAATTAATATTGACGACATGGTCACCACTTTCAATAACATGATACTACATATTTTTGACAAACACGCCCCTCTACGAATAGCACACATCTGTAAAAGATTCTCCCCATGGCTAAATGATGATATTAGAGCAATGATGGCTAAGCGGGATGCAGCTCATAGGAAATATAAACATTACCCGACAGAGGAAAACTTTATCTATTACAAACGACTACGTAATAAAACGACTCAGACAGTAAGAAACGCTCGACTACGGTACGCCCATGACCTTATAAAACCTGACGTAAGACCCGCTACTTTATGGAAGTCAATCCGCCATTTTAGACTAAATAAACCGGACAAGGTAGACGATTTGGAAGTTTCTCTAGATGAATTGAATAATCACTTTGTATCCTCCCATCTACAGTTAAACGAAGAAGCAAAAGAAAATCTTTTGCGTCCAAATTACAACACACCAGCCGCAGGCAAAGACAAATTTTATTTTACTTATGTCTCACCCCTTCAAGTAAAACCGGCTATCATGCAAATTAAAACTAAATCCACCAGGATGGACAATATATGTATTATAATGCTAAAGAAAATTATCAACGCTATTATTCTAGTATTGACATTCATATACAATTTCTCCCTTCAAAATAGTGTATTTCCAACTGTCTGGAAAATGGCCCTGGTATATTCTTTACTGAAGACTAAATCTCCCTAGGATAAACAGTGACTACAGACCTATAATATTCTGTCAATAGTAGCTAAGGGACTCGGAACACATTGTGCATAATCAAATCATCAACTATCTCAACGACCACGACATATTAGACTCACACCAGTCAGGTTTCCGACGCAATCACAGTACATGTACTGCCTTACTAAGCATGACTGATGATATAAGACAGGCTATTGATGAGCAAAAACTGACAATTCTAGTATTATTGGACTTCAGCAAAGCATTTGACTCTGTAGACCATGAGTTGCTCCTATCCAAACTTTATCACCTAGGATTCTCCTACAGTATTCTGAGATGGTTGGGAGCTTATTTACACGAACGTCAACAACGTGTCGTCAATCAAGGTACATTTTCTTTGTGGCAATATGTGAAAAGAGGTGTCCCACAAGGGTCAACCCATGCTCCTTAGCTATTTTCTGTCGATATCAACGACCTAGCTAAACAGCTGACACATTGTAAACATCACATCTATGCTGACGGTGTACAATTGTACATCCGTGCAAAACCAACAGACTTTTCGACAGCAATCGAGCAAATTAACATGGATCTAGAGGCCATAAGTAAATGGCCTTCCCAGCATGGACTTATTTTGAATACAAAAAAATCCCAAACCATAGCAATTACCCACCCAAGACTTATTTCCAGTAATTACTGCATGTCCATCCCTGACGTACGACTTCAAAATCAAGTTTTGTCCTTTTGCGAGAGCATAAAAAATCTCGGAGTAACCATTGACCAGCACCTCTTGTGGATGGATCAGATAATATCTGTGAGTAGACGAGTTTTTGCCATGTTGCACACATTAAACAATTTTGAATTTACTTTCCCGTTCAGTTTAAAGAAGAAACTAGTTGAAACCCTTGTTCTTCCAATATTCGATTATTGTGACGTAGTTTAAAAAACGCGAAAACCGAGCTTCGAGATAAACTACAACGTGCACAGAATGCCAGTGTAAGATTTATATGTAATCTGAAATTTTCAGATCATGTTAGCCAGTCTTACATCGACCTCGGATGGCTACGCCTTGAAGACGGACGCAAGCTGCATACCCTGACTTCATTGCACCGAATCCTTAACTTACAATTCCCATTTTACCTGTATGAACGATTTCATAGCCTTTCTGAACACCATGATAAAAACAGCAGAGCGCTGAGCTCGACATTGCTTGCTACTCCTAAGCATAAATCCTCAACCTACAACAATTCCTTCACTATTGTGGCCAGCCATGAATGGAACTTTCTTCCGCAGGAGGTCAGAGGGATATCAAACCATGGAAGATTTAAAAGTATCTGCTCAAAATACATCTATAAAACGAGCTTGTAGTGCGACAGTAGTATTCTTCTTCTTCTCCTTCTCCTTCTTCTTCTCATGATTATTATTATTATTATTATTATTATTATTATTATTATTATTATTATTATTATTATTATTATTATTATTATTATTCAGTAGAGTTAGAGAGTACTCAGCTGTGGTTTCCTGCATAGTTATCCTTATCCCGATCCCCATTTTGTTATGTTTTTCACCAACAGTAAACACACGAAAACTGTAACATTCGTCAATGTGATATATTTCTTGAATTGGACAAATTAATTGTAAATATTAGTGGGTTTATCTATATTATTATTATTATTATTATTATTATTATTATTATTATTATTATTATTATTATTATTATTATTATTATTATTATTGTAATTCGTTGTATGTTGAACGTTAATTTCTTCGTAGGAAGCAAAATGTTAATTTATATTGTGTATTATAATAGATATTTTCATGTACAGCAGGATAGCATAGTACCATAGTAACTTGTTTTAGTCTATTTTTTTCATTTATTCAGTATTTTATATATTTTTTATGTTATTTATGTATTTCACTGGTTAAGTGTAAGACAGGGACACGTGTCCCTAACTTTGCCAGTTGAAATAAACTACTACTACTACTACTACTACTACTACTACTACTACTACTACTACTACTACTACTACTACTACTACTACTACTACTACTACTACTACTACTATGTGTGTTGTGGAATATTTAAAAACACTACTACTATCTCTTACTGGAATGTCAAGATCATAGACCAGTACATTGTGACATCGCCCTCTGCTATGACTGCACTAATACGCCTTCTCATTCGCCCAGTCACACACATATACGAGCAAACACGGTGTAGTTGCCAGTTCAGGCGCTTGGAACGCTGAGAAGCTGGCATTAGTCTGCTTCACGAGACACGCTCTGTGATCATTGCTAAGAGTGCTGGTGTAATTTGAGCCTGTGTTCACCTTATTTGGCTTGTTTCTTTGGACGTGAACTGTTTTAATGTTTATGTAGATAATATTGTTTACTGCTGTGCGCCTCAATGTAAGATGAAAAGCAGATCGGGGAGTGAGATTTCATGTCATGAATTTCCTCTCAAGCAACGTCATAAATGGCTAAATGTTATTTCACCGAGCTCGATTGCTGTAGTCGCTTAAGTGCAGCCAGTATCCAGTATTCGGGAGATAGTAGGTTCGAACCCCACTGTCGGCAGCCCTGAAAATGGTTTTCCGTGGTTTCCCATTTTCACACCAGGCAAATGCTGGGGCTGTACCTTAATTAAGGGCACGGCCGCTTCCTTCCCACTCCTAGCCCTTCCCTGTCCCATCGTCACCATAAGACCTATCTGTGTCGGAGCGATGTAAAGCAACTAGCAATAATAAATGTTATTTCAAGAAAGGATTTCTCGCCGAATTTCAATTCAGGATCATCGAAACGATATGTTTGCCACACCGAATAAATCCACACTTTCACACTACGTAGTAGATATAAACTGCGAGACTAGAATAACACTCTTAGTAAAGGGGCGCCCCTTAGCAGAAAGTCAATGCCTAAATGAAGCAGAGGGATTGTGATTGTTGGTAGTCCATCGAACAGCAGATGTTATATGACAAGAAACTCACCACCTTCTTTCAACAGAAAGACGCTTCATACCAAGTTGAGCGAATAAAAACTATTCAAGATGACTGCCATGCAAGCGAAAGTAGAAATCGAATTACCCTAGTCAATAACCTTTTCTGATTCATAATTTCTGCTGTGACTACAAAATAAAGGTTACAGCAGCATTTTTCTTCTTTAAGAGGCTTTTAGGTACAGAGCTACATACTTTAACACTCAAAACAATAAAGGAAGTGGAAGCTTGCGGTTTTTTCATGTTGCGCATTGTGAGTGACAATCATAAGACTAATGTTAGCAGGATAAGAAGAATGTCCTCTTCAAAACACATTAAACCGAAGATCTGTCATCCTGTTGATAGTGAAATGCCTCTTCTTGCTTTCGACAAATGGCACATTCTGAAAAGGAAGAAATTCTTTACTCAAAACATCTATGTTTGATGGTTCCCAGGATATAAACGGTGATTTCATCAAGAAACTGTATCAGATGCAGTGAAATGAAACTGTGAAACCGGTTATTTTTTCTTACATGCAAAAACATCGAGCCGTCTAAATTTAAGAAAATGAATGTGCGGCACGCGAAAGGTATTTTCGCGACTGAAGTAATAACAGCCCTAGAATATTTAAAAGACCATTTGTATACAGATATGCACGATTTTTTAATGCAGGTACCACTGTTAAATACAAGTTATCGATAAAAAATTGATTCGACACACGTCTCAGTAGCACAAATGTTGCAACATTGCAGCCGGACAAGATGCTTGATTCTTTTGACAAGACCAAGGTGTTAAACAGTGCTAATGGACTTCATTTATAAAAGAGATTAAAACAGCAGGCTGCAGTACCCATCTGATTTGCCACTGTGGATTTTGAAAGTTATTCATGATTTTGTATTGAAAGCACAACCATTTGTGCATAAAAATCCTGTTGCATCTCTGAGTGACTATTTACTGCCTGTGTTGCGTGATTTTCTTCTCTTCAGTTATCCTGAAATGAACATTCATAGTTATTGAGTGAAGTTATTTGCGAATGTGCATTTCCTGAGTTCTTAAATAACATAGCCGCATAAAGATTTGAAAGATTTGAACGTGGGAACGCGAAACACTTAAACAGAAAAGTGTGTGAAATTATTTATTTTCTATAGTATTTACTACCTACCGTTAACATTATTTTGTATGGTTTTTCTGCTGCGGAGGGGTATATTCTTCACTGAATTTCTTTATTAAGGTGTAAGATGTGTATTCGAATATGTTTATTAAGTGATTGGCTATATATTTGAACAGAAATATACAAAACACTTAACGTGTGCTGTAATGAACAGTCGTGTTTCAATGCCAGCGAACCAGCGCTCGGTGGTAAAAATGGGAACTAGGCCCATATCGCTCATATTGCTGTATTGGGAAGGCGTATTACCGCAGTCATAGTAGAAGGCGATGATTGTAATCACTGAAGTCAGTGTAAACATTATACACAATTTTTTTACAGGGTGCATTAATATAAATATGATCCAAAAGTGTAGAACTCTTTTCTGTCACTCTAGTGGGGTATATATTATTACATGGCAGTTGGCCATAGCATTCTCCTATTTTACTCAACTCAATAGATTGCTGTTTTGTGATGTTTTTTCAATATTAAAATCCCCAATTGTAACAAAAAAGTGCCTACAATTCTTGTTCCATATTTCTTCAAGTTTACTTAGAAAGGACTTACTGAATTTATAATATGAATGTAAAAATGTGTTCCATTGTGGACTCTACTGATGATCTCAGCATGGGACCGATTATCTTCTGCGACCTTACTGCCTAGATACTTGAAATACTCCACTTCTTCTAGGTTTTTTCCCATCCAAAGTTATGTTCATTTCCATTGACAGCACCACTGTTTTGGAATGATTGGTTTGTAAGACAAATTCTTTGAAGATACCATTCTGGCCATTCAGTTTCTCCTGTATATCTGCTTCAGTGTTGCCCCATATTACTATATCATCTGCAAAAGCAAGGAAATTTAATTTTTGTTGGTCCATTGTTTGAGAACCTCTTCATTATTTTATCCATCTCAGTGATAAATAATAGTGGGGATAAAACACTTCCTTGTTGTACTCCAAATCTACTCACAAACCAGTTTGAATAACCATCACCTGTTTGGATGCAACACTGGAAGTTATTTACTAAGGATGGTGGCACATTCTTTTCTCTTGGCATTCCCACACTTTGTTCCTCCATATACTGTCATAAGTCTTTTTCGTGCAAAGGAAACTGAGATAACATCCTTTGCTTTCTCCCAGTATTTTTCCATGGTCATTCTAACAGTAAAAATCAGGTCTGTTGTGCTCCATTGTGGACTCTACTGATGATCTCAGCATGGGACCGATTATCTTCTGCAACCTTACTGCCTAGATACTTGAAATACTCCACTTCTTCTAGGTTTTTCCCCATCCAAAGTTGTTGTTGTTGTTGTTGTTGTTGTTGCTCTGTTGGTTCTGAAGCCATACCGTTCTTCTTCAAGCTGTGAATCAATGATCAAGTTATTTGGTGATATCCATAATCATTATTCTGTGTAACAAAAGTTTTATACCCCTATAGTTACTGCATTTGTGCCTGCTTCCTTCTTTAAATAATGGAATTATAATGTCCTTATATAACCACTGCAGGCCTTGGATTCTAGCTAATTTGATCATGTCATTGCTCACTTCATCAAAGGCAGTTGACTTCACTTTTCTCCATTTCTTTAGTATATTTTTAACTTCTGTCCATGTTAATAATAAATAATAATGTTATTTGTTTTACGTCCCACTAACTACTTTTTAAGGTCTTCGGAGACGCCGAGGTGCCGGAATTTAGTCCCGCAGGAGTTCTTTTACGTGCCAGTAAATCTACCGACACGGGGCTGTCGTATTTGAGCACCTTCAAATACCAATGGACTGAGCCAGGATCGAACCTGCCAAGTTGGGGTTAGAAGGCCAGCGCCTTAACCGTCTGAGCCACTCAGCCCGGCCCTGTCCATGTTAATGAAGACTTGTGGCAGCCTCGAGTGTTAATATATGTGTATAAACTCATATATGTTTATAAACTCCTTGAACTTTGTTTATGTTTCGAAGACTTCTATATATTGATGTTCTGTGCTTCTAATATTATCTATATTCTCTTTGATTATTATTCATGTTTTACGTTCATCCCCACGATACTTGGAGTGTTAATTAAACACATAAATACACCATCCCTTTTCTATTATTCATTTAAATACATAACCATCATCAATAACTACAGACTCGTCACTAGCAGAACTCAAAGGCATTGGAATTTCATGTGGTTTTTCTGTGAGCTTTCCTTTGTTATACGACTTGTTGACATACTTCCGCATCTGTTCTTTTATCTTCTTTCCAGGCGGTATTATTGCTGGCCTCTTTTACTTCTTCTCTTTCTCTGTTTTAATAATCCTTTGTGATTGGAGTTTTAGGTCTCTATAAATTTTATCAAGTTCCTTTATTTTTTCTTCTCCTCTTCCTCTGAGCTTTTGCCTGGCTTTATCTCTACCCTTCTGGCTGCATTTTGTTGCCTTACAGCTGCCTTGACAGTAGCATTGCACCAGGAAGTCTCTTTAGCTTTAACTCTACCACTTGTCTTTCCTATCAAACTGACTGCTGGACCAACCATAGCTTTCTTAGATGTATTCCATGATATTTTTCTTCTGTTCACTTCACTCTTGGGCAACCATTCTCAGGTATTCACATTTATTTTCTGGTATATCCACATCGCAGACTCAAATCTTTTGACTGCATTTAGTACTGTATTTACTTGCCTATAACACCCGCTAAGTGAAAATTTCACATAATATATCAATCAATCAATCAATCAATCAATCAATCAACCAATCAATCAATCAATCAATCAATCAATACTGATCTGCATTTAGGGCAGTCGCCCAGGTGGCAGATTCCCTATCTGTTGCTTTCCTAGCCTTTTCCTAAATGATTTCAAAGAAATCGGAAATTTATTGAACATCTCCCTTGGTAAGTTATTCCAATCCCTAACTCCCCTTCCTAAAAATGAATATTTGCCCCAGTTTGTCCTCTTGAATTCCAAATTTATCTTCATATTGTGATCTTTCCTACTTTTATAAATGCCACTCAAACTTATTCGTCTACTAATGTCATTCCACGCCATCTCTCCACCGACAGCTCGGAACCTACCACTTAGTCGAGCAGCTCTTCTTCTTTCTCTCAATTCTTCCCAACCCAAACTTTGCAACATTTTTGTAACGCTACTCTTTTGTCGGAAATGACCCAGAACAACATATAGCACCTTTACATCAACACACAAAATAGTTATTTAAATCTATACTTTATTTATGCTGAATGTGATATTAATGCTGTCCCAGCGCCTCCTGCACTACCACAGCTGACTGGTCACATGACTAAATGCTGCACCCGCATCACCACTGTGCTGTGCAGAGTTCAAAGTTGCGTAGTGCCTTAAGTCTTATGACAAAGCAATGAAATTTGATGTCCTTCTCAACAAACTTAATTCATTTTGGCAAATAAAGAAAACTTTCTGACCAACCTCTACTTGCTTTACAATCCTTCCCCGCAATACCAAGACTGTGCAATTTCACACGCTTTGAACTGCATCATTTCATGATTTACAGCGTTGCCACTATGCCTTGCTTCTTAAGACACTCCAGAACTATGTCCACTTTTTCTTTTCTTTTCTTCACACTGGAGAAGGCGATTTTTTTTCTCCCAATACCATAGTAATTATTTAATAGTCTCTGGTTATGCCAATAATGAAACTTACATGGCTGCACTTAGCATTTACAACTCGCCGCTCTCACTCCTTTTTCTGCAGCATATGCTGTAAAACTTGTTCTCTAGCTCATTTGTGCTCGTGTTCTGGACTCTTCCTAATTACACACTACACATGATGCTTGGAAGCTGAAAGTGAATAGAGAAATCTTTGGTGGGGGGAGAGAGTAGCCTAGGCCAATTAAATACAATATGTGGTCAGAAGTGTGGGTTTTACCGTTAACTGAAATGTCCCAATTGCTGCCTGGTCACTTAATAGATTTTTTGCATTTATTTTTTCCGATACCCACCCCCTGAAAATAGTCTAAAAATAAGGGGGGTATTACAGGCGAGTAAATGCGGTATTTGTGGTGTTAACCTTGATATTTCTTAAGGTGGCTAGTACCAGTCTGTGGTCTCTGTCTAAACTCTCGATGATGATGATGATGATGATGATGATGATGATGATGATGATGTTTGTTGTATAAAGGGGCATAACATCTAGGTCTTCGGGTCCGTCTGAACTCTCCAGGCAGCACTTTTACATCTTTAAAGTATAGCCCAACATCTCTGTCCAAAATAATGTCATCAATCAGAGATTTCTGTTCCCCATTCCAGCTATATGGGGTGATCTTGTGACTAAGGCGTTTCTTGAACCAGCTATTCTTGATGATGAGATTGTTTCTTACACAGAAGTTGAGGAGGCACTCTCCTTCCTCATTCCTGTTTCCTAACCCATAGGGACCAATGGCGGCATGATAACCTGCTGTGATAGTACCAACCTTTGTATTCAGATCACGTCACCCATTACTATTCCATTTCATGTTCTGTTTGTTCCTCTAATTCTTCAAGGAAAGCAACTTTCTCTCCTTGGCTGCATGGGTGACCAGATACTATATAATGTGTTGTCTTATTTAATGGTTGTGACTTTGTATTTTGTTTTAATTTATTGCATTAGTTATATTTATAAATAAATATGTTTTAGAATTCACTATGGTGGAGTTCGTGGACCCAGCATGGGTACGCTACTTTTGGTGGGTTTATCTCATTGGTTTGGTATGGGTCTCAGAGTTCATCCTGGCCTGTCAGCAAATGGTAATTGCTGGTGCTGTTTCACAGTGGTACTTCAATGGGTAAGTTTATGCTTCAAATATACTGACTGACAGAGCAAATGCAACACCAAGAACGAGTGGTCAGAACTTTATGCCAATTGCAGGGTAGACTGACGTCACTGAGGTATGCTCATGATGTGAAATGCGCCGCTGTGCTGCGCACGTAGCGAACGATAAATGGGACACGGCGTTGGCGAATGGCCCACTTCGTACCGTGATTTCTCAGCCGACAGTCATTGTAGAACGTGTTGTCGTGTGCCACAGGACACGTGTATAGCTAAGAATGCCAGGCCGCCATCAACAGAGGCATTTCCAGCAGACAGACGACTTTACGAGGGGTATGGTGATCGGGCTGAGAAGGGCAGGTTGGTCGCTTCGTCAAATCGCAGCCGATACCCATAGGGATGTGTCCACGGTGCAGCGCCTGTGGCGAAGATGGTTGGCGCAGGGACATGTGGCACGTGCGAGGGGTCCAGGCGCAGCCCGAGTGACGTCAGCACGCGAGGATCGGCGCATCCGCCGCCAAGCGGTGGCAGCCCCGCACGCCACGTCAACCGCCATTCTTCAGCATGTGCAAGACACCCTGGCTGTTCCAATATCGACCAGAACAATTTCCCGTCGATTGGTTGAAGGAGGCCTGCACTCCCGGCGTCCGCTCAGAAGACTACCATTGACTCCACAGCATAGACGTGCACACCTGGCATGGTGCCGGGCTAGAGCGACTTGGATGAGGGAATGGCGGAACGTCCTGTTCTCCGATGAGTCACGCTTCTGTTCTGTCAGTGATAGTCACCGCAGACGAGTGTGGCGTCGGCGTGGAGAAAGGTCAAATCCGGCAGTAACTGTGGAGCGCCCTACCGCTAGACAACGCGGCATCATGGTTTGGGGCGCTATTGCGTATGATTCCACGTCACCTCTAGTGCGTATTCAAGGCACGTTAAATGCCCACCCCTACGTGCAGCATGTGCTGCGGCCGGTGGCACTCCCGTACCTTCAGGGGCTGCCCAATGTTCTGTTTCAGCAGGATAATGCCCGCCCACACACTGCTCGCATCTCCCAACAGGCTCTACGAGGTGTACAGATGCTTCCGTGGCCAGCGTACTCTCCGGATCTCTCACCAATCGAACACGCGTGGGATCTCATTGGACGCCGTTTGCAAACTCTGCCCCAGCCTCGTACGGACGACCAACTGTGGCAAATGGTTGACAGAGAATGGAGAACCATCCCTCAGGACACCATCCGCACTCTTATTGACTCTGTACCTCGACGTGTTTCTGCGTGCATCGCCGCTCGCGGTGGTCCTACATCCTACTGAGTCGATGCCGTGCGCATTGTGTAACCTGCATATCGGTTTGAAATAAACATCAATTATTCGTCCGTGCCGTCTCTGTTTTTTCCCCAACTTTCATCCCTTTCGAACCACTCCTTCTTGGTGTTGCATTTGCTCTGTCAGTCAGTGTATATTAATTTACTCATTTTGTAATTGTCATAAGTATGAGCTCCTCTGTGAACCCTGTGACTTTGCCTTGGTGGAGAGCCTTGTTCATCCCAGTGGAGCAGGTAGCTGAGCTATAGTCATTACTATATGAGATGGATATCTGTCAAGAGAGCAAACTAATACATGGTTCATCAGAAGGGGGGCTAGAGGCCTTTCAGAAGTTGCAAGGGCGGCAATCTGGTTGATCGACTGATTGACATAATGTTGGTTGAACTATGTTGGTTCTGGTACACAGCTGAAAACAACGGGAAACTACAGCTGTACCTATCTCCTGAGGACATGCAGCTCTCTATTTGAATGAATGCTGTACTGATGACGGCTTCCTCTTGGGTAAAGTAAAATTGTCTTTCATTCGGCTCTGTGGGTGGAGATACAGGAGAGGGGGCAAACATCAGGGAGATGTATACTGACATTCTAAGAGTTGAGCGTGGAATGTTAGAATTTTGAATCCTTGTAGTAGATTAGAGAATCTGGGAAGGGAAATGTATAGGCTAAAGTTAGATGTAGTCAGTATAAGTGAAGTACGTGATCTTGTCTTTCTTAATTTGATCCTGTAAGATCAGATGTGAAGTCAGGATTTGGTCAGGTGACTACAGAATTCAGTCAATCAGTATTCTAACGGCTAATGCCTTGTCGATGCAACCACTCTCTTCTTCCATTGGCTGTTCATTTCAGTTCCATGTAATTGTCGCTACCTTACCTTTTCTTGATGTTGTCCAAATACTTCATCCTAAGTCTTCCTCTCCCTCTCTTTCCCAGCACTTTGCCTTCAAGAATGTTAGTGATAAAAGTGTTGTGTCTGATGATTTGTCCAATAAATTTTAATTTCCTGTTTTCATTTCCTTTAATAATCTTCTCTCTTCTTTAACTTCCCTTAACACAATGCTGTCCGCTCACGTATCAATACGTGTTTGCAAGCCTGGTGCTCTGCAGCCGATCACGTATGAATACGTGTTGGTGCAAGTCTGTGTTCTGATGCCATCTAACGGTTATTGAGGAACTATTTGGTGATTATCGTTGATGTACCTAAATGGTAGAAAATCTCCGCTTCTTTTAGTACTGGTTTTGCCCGTTTTAGTCCATCAGTGGCGTTTGTTTTTGCCTTCGAATATCTTCCGTGTATCCATCAATGCCAGTAAACAAAAATGGCAGCGCCGGTAAAGAAAAACAATGGACTGACTCCTGGTTATATTATACATAAATTATACCCTGATAATTTGTCATATGTTTCCCGTGATCGTGAGAAGAGTGAATATGAATTGTCTAATGATAATTCTAGTGCCAGAGAAAGTGATACGGTGAATGACACGTTTATTGCACCATGTGAACAATGACCTGTTCCTTCAGATTGCAAAGATGGTCTAGATATAAGTACTGTTGATAATATTCTCCCTGTTTCTGGCAGTGAGTGGCCTAACAGGATATTATACTGTTTTTGTACTCTTTCTCATGGACGCGTGGCGTTAAAATTTCGCCGAGTGAATCTGAAAATACAGGTTATGATGTCAAGTTGTTCATTTGTAATGATTTGTTGGCGTATATGGTGGAGGAATCAAACAGATATCATTACCAGAATGAACCGAAATATAAAATCTCACCAAAAACTTTGAAGTGGACAGATATAACTGTAAATGAACCCAAAATTATTAAATTATGATACCCTGCAATAACTCCATGTCTCTGCCAAAACCTTCCGGCCACAGGGGCCAGTTATACGTCAGATGGGCCGGACAGCAATGTGTTAAGATTTCCAGGTTGGTTTTTCTTTCCATCCAGCTCGTTCTGGTCATTTTCCGCCATATCCATGTTTCAGCAGCTTCAAGTCGATTCCTTTCTAATTTACCCCAAGTCCAACTCTCACTTCCATACTGCAGTGTACTCCATACAAATGACTTTGCAAAGGAATTTCCTACATCTTTATTCATGTGTGTGCCAGTTAAAATGTTATTTTTAGTCATAAATGCCTGTTTTGCCAATGTTATTCTTCTCTTTACTTCCAGGAAGTATCTATTATCTTCTGTTATCATACTACCAAGATAACAGAATTGTTTCACCTGGTTCAAATCTGACATCATCAGTTTCTATATTGGTTTTAATTTCTTTCTATTTTTCCGTACTACAATTACTTTGGTTTTCCCATTTGTTTACTTTTAATTTCCATAGTTTAAGAGTGTCTGAGAGGACTTGCAGCATTCTATTTATCTCTTTTTCTGAGTCTGCAGTTAATATCATGTCATCTGCAAATCTGATACAATGTATCATTTCACCATTGACTTTTATTCCCTTTGTCTTTTCCTTCATGATCTGAATAGCTTCGTGAGTGAATATATTAAATAAATATGGTGATAGGGGACAACCTTGTCTAACTCCTTTTCTAATCCTGGCCTTTTCTTCTACCTGATGGATGATTATTTTTGTGCTTTGGTTCAGATACAGTTGATAAATCATTCTTTTATCCTTCCAGTCCAGTCCTATTTTCCTCATAGTTCTAAACAGTAGTTCCCAGTTCACATTGTCAAAAGCTTTTTCTAAGTCAATGAAGGTAAGTAGTTCTATTCATTTCTATCCTTCTCTCCAATAACATATGCAAGGCCAGAATTGCTTCTCTTGTTCCTCGACCTTCTGTAAATCCAAATTGGTCTTCTCCAACTTTTATTCTGTTCTTAACTATGTTAATGAGTATCTTGGAGGCATGTGTTAATATTGATAGTGTTCTATAACTGGTGTAGTCAACTGCCCTTCCTATTTTAGGTATGGTAATGGTTCTGCATTGTGTGAAGTCTTCTGTCACCATTCCTCTTTCATAGCATTCATTTGTTACTCTGAATGATTGGTCTTTCATGTTGTTACCTACATTTTTCAGTAATTCTGCTGGGATGTAATCAACACCGGTTGGTCTTCCTTATTTCAGACTCCGAAGGGCATGTTCAAATTCATGGCTGATAATCGGAAGACCGTGCATTTCTGTCCCACACTCAATTGATGTCTTCAATTAGATTATTTTCATTCTTGAAGTCCTTATCATTGTACAGTTCTTCTGGTTATTCTTTCCAGCGAGCACATATCTTATCATTGTCTATCAGTAATATTCCTTCTGTATTTTTTACTACTGCAGATTTTGTTCTTTTTTTTTTTTTTTGCTAGGGGCTTTACGTCGCACCGACACAGATAGGTCTTATGGCGACGATGGGATAGGAAAGGACAAGGAGTTGGAAGGAAGCGGCCGTGGCCTTAATTAAGGTACAGCCCCAGCATTTGCCTGGTGTGAAAATGGGAAACCACGGAAAACCATTTTCAGGGCTGCCGATAGTGGGATTCGAACCTACTATCTCCCGGATGCAAGATTTTGTTCTAGTTTTGTACTGAAGGGCACTGATTTTCTTATAAACTTGATCCTGTTTTCCCTTTATCTATATCTTCTTCTATCTCTTCAGCAGTGCTTTTGACTCACTTCTCTTTTTCTCTGCATTTGGTTGTGATGTGATTTTTAATCTGTTTGTAAGTAGTCATCTACATTGTTTTCCTTCCTGAGTTTATTCCTTTCTTGAATTAGGTATAGTATTTCTTCTCTCATCCAAGGTTTTCTGGGTTCCAATTTCCTTTTTCCTAGAAGTTCATTTGTTACTTCAGTTATCCTCACCTTGATGTTATTCCACTGCGTTGCCTCATCACTTCCATTATCTACTTTATTGGTTTGTTCTTCAGAAGCCACCTTTATTACTGCTTCTTTCAGTCCTTCTACTCTCCACTTCTTTTTGATAGATATTTTGGTTCCTTTAAATCTAATGTTGCACATGGCTAATACAAGTGTATGGTCGCTATCTATATCAGGACCTGGATAGCTGCGGCATGATTTAATGATTCCTGTATCTTTTGGTTCATTAGTATATAATCTAACTGAAATCATCTTTTGTCTGGCGCCTCCCATGTGTACCTTCTTCTAAGAGGAACTTCAAATGATGTGTTTACAATAACCATCTAATTTTGACTGCAGAAATTTACTCAAGTTTTACCTCTTTCATTTGTTTTCCCCAGGCCAAAATTTCCTACTGTCTTATTGCCCATTATTGCGACAATATCTTTTTCTTTAGTCACTTTTAATAGTTCTTCAATATATTCATACATTTATTAAAAAATGCTATTTGTTCAGGGCATCGACCTATAGAGATCTTTTGCCCCTACTTGCACCATATGATATGAACCTGCATGTAATTGGAATTGTGAAAGTGTAGAGTGTTGAATGTGAGGAAAGGAACGTTAAGGACGCCAGAAACACCCAGTTCCCAGGCCAGGGATATTAATCATTTGCAATTAAAACCCCTGACCCAGCCGGAAATTGAACCCGGGGCCGCTGGGTGACAGGCAGATGCGTTGCCCCTACACTGGGTGCCGGACATCTTCATAATCTCCACTTCTTCCAAGTCATGAGCCGATGTTGGAAAATATGTCTGAATTATTACCAAATCCACAGGTGCACTGTAAATTTTCACCATCATTAACTGGTCGGTGACATGGTGGGTACCGCAAACATTATTTGACTATTTTCCTCTTATTGTAAGAGCCACTCCATACTTTTCTCTTCACACTATAAATTACTCTAAACTCACCACTGTAGTTTCCATTTCCTTCCCATCTTGTCTCACATAAACCTAATATATCTGTCTCATTCTTCCTCATCTGGTCTTTCACTTCATCCAGTTTTCCCACTTTCAATAGCGTTCGTACATTCTATGTTCCCATCTTCATTGCAGTTTTAGAGGGATTTTGCTTGTTAATGACCTGAGAAGCCCTCTTACCTCTCCTGGCAGATCTTGGGATCTAAAATCCATGATCAGCGGTTAATGTTACTACTTGGGATATCCTTAGGATCTTTAGTAAGAGATGGAGCTTTCGGGGATTTATCTGGGACCTGAAGAGCAATATAAACAAAAAGCAGGAGACCTCTCCAGCAGTCCTCAGTATTATCTGAATTGCAATGCTTTATTATGTGACATAAATTTTCGGTGACGAAATACCTAGCACCCTTGGGAATGCGACGTAACATGTATATTATCCTTACATGAAGCCAGTTCCTCATAAAAAGAATCCCATGACGTTGTTATCGTACCATCTCCTTTAATAGGCTTATCGGGATGAGTGTTGGATCAATGAATGTGAAGACCTCCCGTACCTTTAACAATTTTTTCACAGAGAGGACAGTTTTATTAACTCAGTGCCAACTACAGAAGAAGTTTGCGAATTTCTTAGTAATTCACACGATGGACACATCCACGAGTCAGCAGTGTTTGTAAGAACCTGAAGTTCCACATCAGAGATGCCATCACAAATTCCGTAAATCCACGAGTGATATATCTCACAGAGAAGTAATCCATTGGATCTGGTGTCACCTGATTTCCTACAAAGATGACAGGCAATTGTTTGTTATCTTCCATCTGACACACAAAATAACAAAGAATAACTAACTTAAACCTTGAATATCATACTGGAAATACACGACGCTTGAATACTAACAAAACATGGCTACCATTCCTTAGTTGGTGTAAAGGACACCTAGGTGGTGTTAACCTTTCAAGCGGTAATGACGGAATAAATTGTTATAGCCGTATGGCTTCGTAAGTGGCCATGATGGAATATTCCGTCATCACATTGTAAATGTCTTTCGGCGATGGGTATGACGCCTTATTCCGTCGTAGGATCCAAGATCGCTTTCCTTTGTGTGTGTATGTTAGTTTCAAGCTTTGTCTACAGCATCACTCTCCTAAAACCACGTGACCCAGCGAAATGCTTTCGTTCTGCACCAAGCTGGCAGCCAGCCAGTACCGGCCGCCAGGCTGCTGAGAGTGGTAGATAGTGCATTATGGCAGGTGCAAGCAGAGCTCAGAAACATCTGCGAGAAGAAGAACTGTTTGATTTATTACACTGTGACAATTCAGAGAGTGATGTGTCATCTGATAGTGAGACTACTGTTGAAATGTCAGGAGATAGCGAATGCAATGGTGAAAGCGACTCAAGTGAACATGACGGTAGCACTAGCGGTGACATTCAGCTCGGTGTATGGATATCGAAACCAACCGGTATGTTCAACAGTTTTTAGAAAGCACATCAACCTCAAAACTATATTCGAGAGTGAATCAGTGGACTGACACGAATAAAGGTGAAATTAAGACTTTACTTGCATTCTTTCTCTTGCAAAGCATTCATCAGTTACCTGACAACAAGAGCTACTTTTCTTGTGGACAGATATTAGAGACTCCAATAATTTTGGAGCTGTTCTCTGAAAGAAGATTTCATCTCCTTCTCAAATTCCTATACTTTGTGAATAATGAAGCTTACGATGAAGCCACATATGGTCCAAAGAAACTTTACAAATTGAAACCTATTCTGGACCACTTGAATAGCAGATTCCGAAGTGTGTACACACCCAAAAGCGATGTGTCTGTAGATGAGTTTCTTATGTTGTTGAAGGGACGTTTGTCATGTCATACCGCCTAAGCGCTCAAGATTCGGTATCAAATCATTTGAACTGTGTGAATCTAAATCTGGTTACATGTGGAATTTCTTGATGTATATAGGAAGAGACACCTAGTTTGATGACTCTAAAAAATAAACCATATGGATTAAACGTTGTTTCCCGTTGCTTTTCTTACTGAGACAGATTCTCTTTCCTTGCCCTTGGCACTGTAATCATTTCAATAGCTTGATAGTGAGACTTTGTTTTTTAAACCTGATGAAAATACCTGACCAATTAAAAGTATCTCACCGTAAGTTACCGTTGCTTTCCTCAGCGAGCCAGACGCTTTGCCCTTCGTACTATGATGATTTCTGACAGCTTTATACATTTCTGTACTTTTTTAACCTGATAAAAATACTATACTACACAAGAGTATCTCACTATATGTTACTTCCCAGTACCTTATGGAAAATGTGCCACTGTGTTAGTAGCTACTCACCGGGCGAGTTGGCCGTGCGCGTAGAGGCGCGCGGCTGTGAGCTTGCATCCGGGAGATAGTAGGTTCGAATCCCACTATCAGCAGCCCTGAAAATGGTTTTCCGTGGTTTCCCATTTTCACACCAGGCAAATGCTGGGGCTGTACCTTAATTAAGGCCACGGCCGCTTCCTTCCAACTCCTAGGCCATTCCTACCCCATCGTCGCCATAAGACCTATCTGTGTCGGTGCGACGTAAAGCCCCTAGCAAAAAAAAAAAAAAAAAAAGTAGCTACTCAAAGGAAATGTACCACTTGAAAGGTCAACTAACACAGTATACCTTTCGAAAAAGTCAAGGAGAAATTGTACAGTCAATGACAAACAAGAAACTATAACAAGATGGCTGTCATCTTGTTCACAGCGAAACTTAGGAATTTAGTGGAAACATTGTCATAAAGAAAAACTCAGCCACAAAAGACAATACAATCACATATACGAAACACACTAACAAACTTCATAATTAGTCGGTGAACCCCAAATGAAGCACAATTTGGTTGAATTCAATACAGAGATTGCTTGACTGAAATCAGGAGTCAAATCCACAGCCTCCAGCAAACAGAATTATTAGCACAAAGCCAAACAGGAGAAATCCAGGAGTTGGTCTATTAATGAATAAGAAGATAGGGCAGCGGGTAGGTTACTATGACCAGCATAGTGAAGGGATTATTTTTGTCAACAGATAGATACCAAGCCAATGTCCACCAACTTTGTACAGATCTATATGCCTATTTGTTTAGTCAATGATGAAATTGATGGAAAATATAGATTTTAATATAATATGTAAAAGGAGATGAGGATCTAATTTTGATGGAAGATTGTAATGCAATGGTAGGCCAAGGAAGAGAAGGTAGTGTAGTAAGAGTGTATGGACTGGGACAAAGGAATGAGGGAGGAAGTCAGCTGGTAGAATTCTGCACTGATCATAATTCAATCCTTGCTAAGGCTTCGTTCAAAAATCACAAGTGATGGCTGTATGTGTGAGTAAGACCTGGAGACACAGGAAGATATCAAATAGACTTCATTTTGATCAGAAACTGAGTGTTGGATTGCAAGACCTTCCCATGAGCAGACATGGACTCTGACTACAGATTGGTGATCATGAAATGCCATTTGAAGTTTCAGAAAGGAAGGAATGCAAAGACACAGGATGTAGACAAGTTGAAGGAAAAGAGTGTGAGGGATTGTTTCAAGGAACAAGTTGCACAAGAACTAAATGTAAAGGGTGAAAGAAACACAGTAGATGAACAGTGGACTGTACTGGAGAACAAGATCAGTAGTGCTGCTGAATAAAGGTGAGTAAGAAAGGCACAATCAAGTAAGAATCAATGAATAACTCAGAAGATACTAGACCTGACTGATGAATGGCAGAAGTATAAAAATTCAAAATATAAGGAGAGTAGAAAAGAATACAGTCAACTAAAGAATGAAGTAGGTAGAAAGTGTAAAGGTAACTGGAAGCAAGATAGCCAGGGAAGAATGATTGAAAGAGAAGTACAAGGATGTTGAAGGTTGTATGGTTGTAGGAAAGGTAGATGCTGTATAAAGGTAAATCAAGGAAATCTTTGGAGAAAGGGAAATTAAGTGTATGAATATTAAGAGCTCAGGTGGAAAACTACTTTTAGGAAAAACAGACAAGGCTGAAAAATGATGGGAACATATTCAGCAGTTATTTCGAGGGAAGGAAGTAGCTAAGAAGGTTCTGGAACAAGAAGTGGCTCTTGATGCTAATGTAATGGGAGGCCTGATTTTGAGGTCAGAATTCAACAGAGCTTTGAGATACCTATAAAGGAGCAAGGCCTCTGCAATACACCCTCAGAATTACTGACTGCCGGGCTGAGTGCCTCAAACGGTTGCTGGCATTCTGACCCCAACTTGGCAGGTTCGATCCTGACTCAGTCTGGTGGTATTTGAATGTTCTCAAATACATCAGCCTCATGTCGGTAGATTTACTGGCATGTAAAATAACTCCTGCAGAACAAAATTCTGGAACCTCAGCATCTCTGAAAACCGTTAAAGTAGTTAGTGGGACGTAAAGCAAAATAACATTATTATTATTATTATTATTATTATTATTATTATTATTATTATTATTATTATTATTATTATTATTATCTGCCTTAGGAGAAACCAGCATGACAGGGTTATTTCATTTCACGTGTGATGTAGGAGAAGTGCCATCTGATTTGATGGCAAGTCTGAAAACTACTGCACCATTAGGTTAATATCTTGCGCAAAGCAATGCTGACTATACATTTGATTTCAGAGGGTCGAGTTAGTAGGACAAGCCCATGTACATGGCATTCATAGATATAGAAAAAGCATTTGATAACATTGATTGGACCAAACTATTTGAGATTCTGAAGGTGATTGGGATCAGATATCAAGAAAGAAGGATTATCTACAATCTTTACAAAAGTTAGTCTGAAGTACTCAGAATTGAGTTCTATGAAAAAGAAGCAGCAATCCAGAAAGGAATGAGGCAAGCCTATAGTTTGTCACCTCTCTTTTTCAATGTTAATATAGGACAGGCAGTAAAGGAAATCAAGGAAGTATGTGGAAAAGAAATCAAGGAGTGGAAATTAAAACTGAGATTTGCCATTGATATTGTTATTTTATCTGGATCTGCAGAAGATCTAGAGAAAGTACAGAATAGTAGGTATGGACACAGTCTTGAGCCCAAGACGCAGCAGTAATCCCATCTATCGGAGATGAGTGGCAGCAGAAGAAAAAAATCACATCACTACAATGGTCAATGTAGTGTTATTGTTAACCAGTATTATGAGCTTTCGATGTTATAGGCCTTCACATTAATTTTCTTTTGACTCGGTGATATTAGGGCATCCTTTGTAAAGGAGTCCTTTCTTCTTTCCCGATTCCCTCTTGTCTTATTCTTCAAGGGATCATTCCTTTATAATTTGTTTCTCTTTTTATAATCTTTACAATTGTCCTTGTCGATGAGGACCACTGACTATGTGATTTTACACCTGAGGAAATTATGACAATAACCATCGCCACTTCACACGATTTAACAATATTTCCATATTAGCAGTGCTCGGCGTTGATATTGATTAATAAACATACGTCTAAATTCATGAATTCTGTCATCATAGTCAGTGCTGTAAAACTTTATAAGACATAAATGATCAGAAGTTGTATTCTCTACAACTTTTGTTATGTAGTTCTTTCGATAGGACCTGTAAGATGGGTATTTAAAAATTAAATTTTGGTGCCTTCCCACAAACTACCATTTCATCCAGTGTGAATATAATTATTTATAGCCTAGACTGTAGTGCCTGACTTTACATACCGATTTTCATTAAAGTCTGTTCATCCATTTTCTTGCTGTTCAGCGTTGGTGTGGGTTTAGCAACAAAAATTGAAATTCATGACCATCTCTGTTATCATAGCCAGTACAGTAAAACTGTATGAGACATAAATGATTGGAAATTTATTTCTATATCACTTTACTTATGTAGTATTTATCAATAGGACCACTAATAACATAGATAATTGAGAATTAAACTTTAGGCCTTCCCCTGAACTACCACTTTACTCAGCATGAATAAAATTATTTATAGCCGACCCAACTTCACATACAGATTTTCATTAAATTTTCTCGTGATGCCCATACATATGTACATACATACGTACATACATACATACTTACATGCATACATACATACATACATACATACATACATACATACATGCATACAGAGATGACTGAAATTAAAAAGTGCATTTCCTCCTTACATTGGACAGGGCCGATACAAAAATACAATTCTTTTTAACTTCTGAGGAATGTACAGAAAAATCTCTTACTTTATATATAAAAACATATTAATTATAAGGGATCAATCAATCAGTCGCTACTGATCTGCATTTAGGGCAGTCGCCCAGGTGGTAGATTCCCTATCTGTTATTTTCCTAGCCTTTTCTTAAATGATTGCAAAGAAATTGGAAATTTATTGAACATCTCCCTTGGTAAGTTATTCCAATCCCTAACTCCCCTTCCTATAAACGAATATTTGCCCTAATTTGTCCTCTTGAATTCCAACTTTATCTTCATATTGTGATCTTTCCTACTTTTAAAGACACCATCCAAACTTATTTGTCTAGTGATGTCCTCCCGCGCCATCTCTCCACTGAAAGCTCAGAACATACCACTTAGTCGAACAGCTTGTCTCCTTTCTCCCAAGTCTTCCCAGCCCAAACTTTGCAACATTTTTATAACACTACTCTTTTGTCGGAAATCGCCCAGAACAAATCGAGCTGCTTTTCTTTGGACTTTTTCCAGTTCCTGAATCAAGTAATCCTGGTAAGGGTCCCATACACCGGAACCATACTCTAGTTGTGGTCTCACCAGAGACAAATACGCTCTCTCCTTTACATCCTTACTACAACCCCTAAATACTCTCACAACCATGTGCAGAGATCTGTACCCTTTATTTACAACCATATTTATGTGATTACCCCAATGAAGATCTTTCCTTATATTCATACCTAGGTATTTACAATGATCCCCAAAGGGAACTGTCACCCCATCAACGCAGTAATTAAAACTGAGAGGACTTTTCCTATTTGTGAAACTCACAACCTGACTTTTATCCCTGTTTATCATCAACCATAGCCTACTCTCCATCTCAAACATTATCAAGGTCATTTTGCAGTTGCTCACAATATTGTAACTTATTTATTACTCTGTACAGAATAACATCATCTGCGAAAAGCCTTATCTTTGATTCCACTTCTTTACACATATCATTGATATATATAAGAAAACATAAAAGTCCAATAATACTGCCTTGAGGAATTCCCCTCTTAATTTTTACAGGGACAGATAAAGCCTCACCTACTCTAATTCTCTGCGTTCTATTTTCTAGAAACAGAGCTACCCATTCAGTCACTCTTTTGTCAAGTCCAATTGCACTCATTTTTGCCAGTAGTCTCCCATGATCAATCGCGATACAGTCCAATTGACCTCCTGAAATCAGGATATCTGCTATATCTTGCTGGAATCCTACAAGTTGGGCTTCAGTGGAATAACCTGCCTTCTATCAAACCAGTTATAATTTTTGCAAACATGTCTTATATAATCAGAAAGAATGCTTTCCCAAAACTTACATACAATGCATGTCAAACTGACTGGCCTGTAATTTTCAGCTTTATGTCTATCACCCTTTCCTTTATATACAGGGGCTACTATAGCAACTCTCCATTCATTTGGTATTAGACACTATGAATACAATCACAATACCTATCACATTAATGAAGGCATTCAAACTGCCAAAAATGTTTGTTATGCACCAAAATACCACCAACATAGACATTTTCATGGAGGAATATAATTATTACTCACATTTTTTTAAATGTTGTAATTTTTAATAATAAGAAATACAATGCATATACAATATATATAATTGTAATTTTTAAATACAGTAAGGCCAGACCTTACCAGTGAATGAAATTTTTTTCTTACAAACCAAGATTAATCGTGCATTGTGCATTTATTTATGAACAACACAGGTAATTAGCCCCAATACATGTTCACAATAGAGCATAATACTAACTAACTAACTACTATTACTGACCGGCCATGTCATCACCCTTGGTGAGAGAAAGGCCACCCTCCCGTCGATGACATGGCCAGCCCTCTCCCTGGGGTCTAACTATGGACCCCCATAATCCTCACAGATGACAATGTGATTCCCCCTCACCAATCCAATGCGGCCCATCCACTTAACTGGCGCCGCTCCCTTCTCCTATTCCTCTATTCCCATCTTATCTTCTTAACTCTAATCTGCGTGGGCCCCTCCCACCCCTTCTTCATTTGGAATGCCCTCCCCCCCCTCCCCCACTCCGTCTTTATACATGACTAGGGAGAGAAAACCACATGCCATCCTGCACTCCTTTGGGCGCGCAATGGAGTCCATCGGATGCTCCGGAAACGTGCCTTCAAATATAGGTCACCACGGCAACCATCCTTTTTTCCCCATGGCACGTCCATGCTTCCCTCCTAAAAAAATACTCAATTCCTAAGCCACCCTACACTATCACGTCAAATAAATAATTAGATGAATAAATAAATAAATAACTAAATATAAAATACCCCCTACCCACATATAAAATAATAATAGTGATGTCAATAATAATAATAAAATAATGGTAATAATCATAATAATAAAGTAGTAATAATAATAATATTAATAATCAACTGGCCAACGGTAGATTCCCTCTATGAACCGTTTGCCTTACTTAAATAATAAACTTAGAATATCACATATGCGATCCCAGCGCAAGACTACACCTTCTACCAACTGTCCTTGTTTACTCAGCACATTCCAACACCGCCATTGTTTTTCTGCTTGACCTACTCTGCTTTGGTGTGCTCAGGCCAACCATGCCTATGTTTACCTTACACCTCACCTGTCGCAACTTATTCTTGCTTAACCATGCTTGATCCACTTCAGGACCGCAAAACCACAATTTGCTTACTCTCACACATACACATAGACCCCTATGCACTACTTCTCTAATTACAATCTAATTAACAGACATACTTCTACTCTCTCCACATTTTAACAATGAACACCCCATAATACCTATTCCACTCTCACATATGCATATAGGCCCCTATGCACTACTTCTCTGAAATACACTATAATTAAAAGACATACCTCTACCATCATTTCTCCCTCTCCACATTTTAGCAGTAAATACCTCATACACCCCTCCATCTCCGCAATTTCGCCACAAATAGATTTATATATTACAACAATACATATTCAGCACTTACGTCTCCTGCAATGTAATCTAAACCAAAACAGACAAAATATCACTACTTCTCAACATTGAATACTCCTCATACCCTACTCAAATGCTACATCAATAATAACTAAATTTAACTACCCAGCCAACTTTTCTTACCTTACACAAGTACTCTATATTCCGATGTCCAAACCCTACCAACCATTCTTGCTTCTCATCTCTACTTTCAGTATCCAAACCACCTGCTACTGTTTTTTACTTCTAGTAACTACCCCCCTCTCATATCCACTTGTACCCCACATTTCTGTCAGATCTCTGTTCCTGTATCTGGCCCTACTCTGGTCGAGACTCCCCAAGTTTAACCTTGCCGTTACCTTTTTACCTTACGCTTCCCTTACTTCATTGCATACACTTCCCTTACTTCCCTCTTCACTGCAAATAGCCATATTCTCACTTCGCCTCTCTACCCGCACTTCTTCACTCCGAACACTGTTATTGGTCACTTTAGCACTTGGCACTTCTCCCTGCCTCTCTTCACACGGTACACTGTTACTTCTGGTATTTTGCCTATCATCTCCACTAATCGCTGCACTACACTCTTTTTCTTCGGCCTGCTTTGACTTCATCCCTATGTCCATCCTCAGCACACTGTTATTTGTATTTTGCCTCACTTGCCTACAGTTTATTGCACTACTCTCCTTTTCCTCATCTTGTTTTAACTTCAATTCTAAATCCATCAATCTACCCACAGACCAGATCCTCTTCCAGCTTCTGTCTGACACCACTAGATTTTGACCTCTAATAGTTGCCCTCAGCCCCTGTTTTACAGCCAGTATCTTGTGTTTTCTGAGTATCCTCTCATTTCTGATCGCGTCACTTCCCACGTCTCTCTTTATCCATATTTTCTCCCTCTGGACGTTTCCCGCATTTGTTAACACAACATCCGCCATCAGCATTGAAAACAATTGTAGCTTTATAGACCTGTTGCCTCTAGTTCTCCCCACTCTCTGCACATCGTCAATATCTACTTCACTAAAATTTATTTTCATTTTCCCCTGTATTAGGTCCACTACTTTATAAGTTGTAAGTACTTTGCCTTCTCTCGACTCCTCAGGTACTCTATAAATAAACAAGCACTTCTTCCTTCTGTATAAAGTATTTGCTTCCACTTCTGCTTTCAGCTTGCAATTCTCCTCTTCAAGTAGTCCTACTTTTTCCCTTAATGCTACCACTTCCTCAGTGTTATTTCTCGCCTGTGCAGCTATGTCGTCCGTTTTTGCTCTTATCCATACTTCCATTTTTTCAATCTTACTGGTTTGTTCTTCAATCATCTCTTTTATTTGCCCGAAAGGGCAAACTTCTGTCAACACCTCTCTTACAGCTCTTTTGATTGCGTCCATATTTTCCCTATCCTCATTTCTACTAGATGACGGGCCTGGGTTCAACTCGACCCCCCCCCCCAATATATAATAAAATTATAATCACTGCTGCCGATAACAATATTTCTCCTTTCCTCTCCATATCCATTTTACACCCACCTGGCTTCTTTTCTTCTTTCTTCATTTTCCTCTGCCATCTTCCTATCGTCACTCTGTACTGCTCTATACCAATCATTGTCGGCCCACTTCTCGGCGACCTTCCAGCACTCCACACTCTCGAACTCCACTCCCCCTCCCAGGACCCACAGCTCACTGCGACCTCCTTCGTCCGTGGCTTAGGCAAGACTGTACAAACCAAGATTAATCAAGGTTAGGAGATCATGTTGAGTGATGAAATACAATTTCCTTCATCCTATATCACACGGATGAAGCACGAATGCTCTACGTTTCATCCAATGCCAGCTGACAAAAGACCCAGTGTCAGCTCAGGGCCATTTCACAAAGATGCTGACAGAAGCAAGTAGTGTGCTCGTGTGAGCTAACTTCCACAGTTCCAATGCATGGAGCTAGAGTTTACAAGTTATAAACTTCATATAGACAGGATTGCCATGTACTTTAAGATACATAGCCACAGTTATCAGAATGTTCACTTGCATATAAGAGCAGTACTAATACCACAGATGACCATAATAGAATTCAAGTACATGAAAGAATAGGATGACACACAGTCACTTATTTGATACTAATTTCAAAATGACTTTAGCTTCATTGAGATCAAAATTGAAATGTTCATAGTAACTGTTACACTTCAGGGCTTTTACTATTAAATGAGACTACTGGGTGGACATACTATTATATATGTCCCCAACGATTATCTTTCCACAGGAGGGTTTTCTTAACTGGGTATATTAGAAAAATATGGGGGACTGCTTGTGGCTTTAATTTTCATCTCATTCATGGAATCCCTAATCTTTTTGTATAGTTTTATTTAAAAAATTATTGGAAAAATGAATATCAAATGCGAAATAATTACACGTCAGTTTTCTGGCTTGTCTAGGGATAGCTTTCTTCCATTTGAGAAAAGAAGAGAATAAATGCTGTCGTTAGACCTACATCCAGATATAAAACACATGAGCATGTTGCAGTACCGAGTTTTTCCACATTGCATTCATCAAACCCAACGTATTTTACACATAATGTTCACTAAGTAATTAAAAAATAAAGTGATAACTACCCTGCCTAGATATTTTCACACTGACAATGGATAACAACAAAACAGTTGGTGATTATTATGAAAACTCAAAATAACATGCGCTTATGTCCATACTAGCATATTCCCTTCTCAGATGGCAGTGCTGCCAGTGTGCAGCGGGGCCACAACTCTCTTCAGTTGAATTACAGGTAGAAGGAGAAGTGCTCACATGTCTTCTTCTGTATATAATGGCATGAATATCAGAGACCATATCAATTATGTCTTTATTGGATATCAAACCACCCTGAATTACTAGCAGGGACTTCTCTGAGAGTGGTAGCACATGGTTAGACAGTCCAGTATGCCATGGAAAGTAACAAACGAGTGACAATGGATCCTTTAATAGAGAATAAAATCAGAAGGGATGTAGTTGTAGTCTTGAGAGACGCCATTCCACTATTTATGTAAGCAGTCATGTCAAAAGATAACCTAGTGAGATTTTTAACCTTCTTGTGCACCAAGTCAATTGGTACTCTCTTCTATGCTTTCCTTTGACTGGAAATGATTTATATAATAAAATATTTAATGGTAGATACAAAAGAAGTTTATTCCATGCCCTATGAAGTTCTTTAGTCTGGAGTTTTTCATTGGAACATTATTATTGGCATGATTCCTAGTCTCATATTTATGCACGTCAGAATTTCATCCTAAAATGATGAGTTGCTTACTTGACAGAAATAGGTACAAGATGTATACCAGTATGTGTAAACTGCTGTGAAATTTCTCTTTTTTTGAAGCGTGTGATTGTGACATTGCAGTCAATCTTAATAATACCTTTAAAGCCACCCTCAAGAGATAGTATAGAAAAAAAAAAGTAATACTTAATATATCAGGATTGTAGTGAATTTTAGTTTATGTTGCTAATATGCTAATATTTCTAGATCCATCTAATATCTCCTTATAACCACACACTAAGGCTCTTTTGCTGTGTTTGTGTACCATTTGGTCCAGGCCTGCTCAACTGGCTGATACCGGGCAATGTGACGCTCATGCTGCCCAGGGCAAACTCAGGGCTATTTCCTTCTCGCTCTACATTTGCCTCTCTGGCTACATCATTGCCTTCCACACAGCAGTTGTAGCCTTTCCCTCTCTGCCAACTGAATGCAATATTGGAATCTCTATAAAGTGGTCAGTAAATCTGAGAAAAATATTGTCCATTGTGCAGAAATCTTCTGGATTTTTACCAAAATCTTTGGTGGTCGGTGCCCGATGGATGGGAAGTGCGATTTCGGAAGTGGTGCGGGAATTCAGCTTCACACGATCAATCGTGTCCAGGGTGTATCGTGAATGGTTGAATGCGGGTGTCACCATCCACAACAGACGAACGACCGGCCGTCCAGCCACCCTCAATAACCGTGACCGGCGACATCTGAGACGGATTGTCAATAGTGACAGACGGGCAACCGTGCAACAAATCATGGCTCAATTCAACACAGGCCATGCTAAACACATCTCCCAGTGGACAATCCGTAGGAACACGAGTTCTATGGGGTATGGGAGCCGACGCCACACACGGGTGCCTCTGTTAACCCAACGTCATCAGGCACAACGACGTGCATTTGTCGCCAGTCACCAGGGATGGACACTGGAACAATGGCGTAATGTGATATGGTCGGTCGAATCACGATTTCAACTGCACCATGCCAATGGGAGGCACCGTGAATGGCGCAGACCACATGAAGCGATGGATCCCGCCTGCCTCGAAGGTGTGGTCCAGGGCGCTGGTGTCTCTGTTATGGTCTGGGGTGCATTTTCCTGGTATGGAATGGGCCCCCTAGTTGTTCTGGACAAGATTTTGAATAGTACGCGGTACGTTGAGCTGCTTGGAGACCATCTCCACCCATTTTTGACCTTCCAGCGCCCAGATGGTTCTGCGGTGTTTCAAGATGATGACGCGCCGCCACATCGCTCCCGCGTCACCCGGAAATGGTTCTAGGAACTTGCAGCGGAGGTCCAACGACTGCCATGGCCACCCAGGAGCCCCGATATGAACCCTATCGAGCATATCTGGGATTATCTGGAATGCAGGCACCGTGCCATGGATCGTGCACCCACGAACAGATCAGCATTGGCGGCCACTCTGCAAACGATTTGGTGTCAGCTGCGTCCAGAGGACTACCAGGGACTTGTCGACTCACTTCCACAGCGTCTCACTGCAGTGCGCAGGGCCAGAGGAGGTCGCACATGCTATTACATGACTATCCCATGACATTTGCTAAGTCAGTGTATACTGGATGGTCCACCAGCCCCTTGCGATCTAGTGTTATGCATCCTGCTGCTCTTAGTACAATTCTGAAATATATTGGTCCCTCTCCCTAAACTGGGGTAATATAATGAGATGTGTAGTTACAGGTGTCGACAGGAATCATGCACGCCCACTATTAATTCATTATGGATACCTCGAACGAACCCACAATATGAGAACACATATGAAGAACACGTACCTTACAACAGGGGGCGCACATGCAGAGCAGGAGCAGGTATTGTATAGGCTGGGAACTGTGCACTGCATGTCAAGTCTTGCAATAGCTCACGTGGCAAGGGCGCTGAAGGAGATGTGATAGTGGACAGTGCTCAAAGGCTTGAATTCCACACAAGGTTTTATTTTACTGCCAGTTGCCTGAGATGTTGGAAGGTGGTATACTTAATAGCTTCCACAGACTGATATGTCTATTTGTCCCTGTAAAGGGCTGTATGTATCATGGCATAGGGTATGGAACCTGGTTTTATGAGGTTAGGACATGGCTAGGCAGTTAACTACTTCATACTTGTCCCAAGCTTCGTAGACTACAGGTAAGGCAAAGCGTGCCCCCTTGGAATTATAACAACATGTGATGACTGGTAGCTATGTAGCTGTGCTAACTCCCCTCCTTCGAGGCAAGTCACAACACAACATGAAGCTTATTCGCTGCCTTGCGGTGTATTCCAGCGAGGAGTATGTGTATACAGTTGAACCTGACTTATACGTATATCATGGGGAAGAGAAAAAACTACTTGTAACTCAGAATTACTTAGAAATCCGACTTACACAATACATTACCCTATTTACTGAAAAACCAATGGACTGGACCTACATGTGTAAATCCTTGCAAGTAATAAATACATTAAGACAGAAAATATTATTTTGAACTTAGTCCAGCCTTAAAGAAATCATATAGTTTGGCTTGTTTCACTTATCTTGCATTAAAAGTATAAACCTCCTTTAGGAAACTTAGTAATAAATTCAAAGCATTTTCACTACAACTTTTCGCACTGATGTAACGCCTTCATACTTCGATTGCAGTTAACACTTCACTTAGTTCAGATGTCAAGATTCAAGTCGTTATTTCCATCTCCAATGTCACTGTCGCTTGTAGCTGGTCCATCACCGCCGCGTTGTTGGAATACATCTCTTCATCCGGTAGTTCTCCACATACAGCCAGATTATCATCTAAATGCACAAAAGTATCTAATTCTACACCCTCCGGTAGCGTTTGCTCATTGCCAGACAAAACTTCGTCCCCATAATCTTCATTAGAGGCAGCCTCTTCTAATAAGACACCAGCTTTGCACAAACAGTTGCTGCTTGTGGAGGATGACTCCTGCTTCCATGCAGCCGGAATAAAGTCCATGGCTTGTAGCAAATTATTGGAGAGAGGTTCATTTCCTGCATCACTCAGAGTTATAAAATGTTGAACCAGCATTTTTCTATTATGGGGTTTGAAATTTCCAATGATGCCCAAATCAAGCGGTTGTAGAACACTGGTACAGTTAGGAGGGAAAAATTCCGCTCGGACATTCTCCAGAACGATCCAGAAGAAGAAGGATCTTCTTCTGTTCTTTTTCACTTTAATGTCCAGTTTTTCAACCACTCTTCCATTGGATTCATATTCCGTAGGTTTTGTTTTCGCACCCTTAAAATACCTCGAATTCTTCGATTTTCCTATCACAAGTGGAGGAATTTTGTCAGATCCAACTGTATTGGTGGCGAGAAGTACTGTTACACCAATTTTACTTTTCTTCCCTCCATGGCATGAGTCATCTTTTCCAGCTAATGTTTTATTAGGAAGGAGATTGTAGAATCGGCCGGTCCCATCACAGTTGTAGATGTTTGAAGGCTGATAATTGCTTATGGTGCCCGGCAGAACCTCTTCTTTCCAGTGTTGCACCGTAACGTTGTTCGCAGATTTTGAGTCACCTCAAAGTGTTCTCCCTGTGATTCCATGACGATCTTTAAATCCTTGCAACCATCCTGATGAAGCCTTGATCAGCAGTGATACTCATCATTTTAGTTAAATCTATCGCCTTTGGCTTCAGCATGTCTCCACTAATTGGTAGAGCTGCAGCCCGCTTTTGCTGGAACCATGTGAAAAGTGCTTCCTCCAAACCTACGTACCATCATTCTTGCTGATGGCTGCGCTTTTCTGATCTTGAACCCAGTTTTAAGAACTCATACAAAGTAGCGTTTCTTTTACTGATGACTGTACATAGCGTGGTATAAGCATCCCTAAGTCTGGAGCGATTTCGGTTTTTGTTTTATGTGGATTAGCGTCCACTTCTCGTATAAATTTTCCTTTTCCTGTTCTCCATGGCTAATCAAAAGCAACTGAATGACAAAACTGGTGTTCAACAGTAAACACCAGATACCGGCATCATGGACATTTTAATTCTGTTGTTCCCACGAAAGAAATTCTCATATTCAAACAAATTTACTGTATTTTCTTTTGTTTCCGCACCGAAACCGCCCACTTTGCTTAAAATGTATCTTTGACTGCGTGTCAAAAACAACGAAGGTAGAGGAGCAGCGAAGGGGACTCGCCTTTGTTAAGCCACCAGTAAGTAAGCTGCAACAATGTCACTCGGCGAAACTCTTTGTGTTCTGTTTCAGCACCGAAACCCGATCGCTCTACTTCTGCCTACACCGACAAAGAGGAAACTTCTTAAAAACAGTAGTTTATTTTTAAAAAGCACGTGCTCATTACAATTATGCAAAACTCAGTTATATTTCACTGACAATTAATACGTATAACAGCGAATTACGTACAACCGAATTACGTATAAATAAGGTTTAATTAACACTATTTTAAATTATATTTTGCCGGGACCTGAAGGATATTACGTACAAATACGAATTACGCAGAAAAGAGTTACGTATAAAGCAGGTTCAACTGTATCTTACTCATCTATGGAGAAGCTAGACAGAACGCATACAGGCACAATACCTGTAATAAGAATGCTATCCGGATAGACAACAACCGACAGGCATGATATTTTGGAATGCGGAAAGACGTCTGCGGGTTACTGCATCCCTGGGAAGGACATGGCCAGTTCAAGATCACCCCCGATATTTGTTCACAATGAAGAGGATGTCTTGGATGCTATCTGGCATAACCCGCACACACACACTAACACATGGGCCGTTGCACAGGAGACGAATATCAGCCGGGCGTCTTGTTATGAGATATTACATACCCTACAGTTTCACCCATACCATCTGCATTTACACCAGGAGCTCCATGGTCATAAGCCTGGGTGGCGTTCTGTCAATGGACCCTACAGCATTTGATCGTGCCTTTTTTTAGTGACCATCTTATTTATTAATGAGGTGCGGTTCCGTAACAATGGATAGGTAGGGGAGGACCTGTCCCCTGGCCTGCAAGAGTGCCCGATCTTATGCCCCCGGATTTTTTTCTCTGGAGCCATGTAAAACAATTGGTCTGTGCACAGGAGCTGGCCAATTCTGGTCCCCTTAGACAGTTCATCTCCGAGGTATGCCAATCTGTTACACTGGAGATGTTGTAACGTGCCAGACAGTTCTGACAGCATCGCGTGCAGCTCTGTATCAACCAAGGAGGCCGTCATTTCAAGCATATACTGTGTTAAACGATGAAGATAGCTAAAATCCTGTCACACGTTTCCTAGCTTCTTCCAACCCAGCTTCATACCATATGCACCACACCAACGGCCCTTTTCAGGGCCAAATAAGTCATTCTGTGGAAAGTATTAAGTATGCACCTTGTCACACCCCAGGCAACTGGCAGTATTATTTTTTATTTTTTTTAATGTGTGGGATAAACCTTGAGCACTGTTCTCTTTGAGATCTCCGACCGCATGCCTGCCAAGTGAGCTATTGCAAGTCTTGACATGCAGCAGGCAGTTCCCAGCCTATACAATAACTGTTCCTGTGTGCACCTCCTGCTGTGAGGTACGTATTCGTCATGCCTGTGCTAGTTTTATGGGTTCATTCAGAATACTCATAATGAATTAATAGTGGCACTCACAATTCCTACTGTTTTCTAGCCTGTAACCACACATCTCGTTATATTACCCTGGTTTGGGGTGAGGGACCGATGTATTTCAGAGTTGTAGTAAACGTGTCGGGTTGCATAAAACTAGATCGCAAGGGGCGGGTGAACCACCCAGTATGTTCATCGTTTCTCGTAATGTTCAGTGTATTGAAATATTCACTATGTTTGTTATTCAAATTAATTTTTTAGTGAGTGCAACCAAAATAAATTGTCATGACTTTGCAATTGTGCATTCTGATTCGCAAACATAACTTTTCTAGTTTCTTCTTTTTACACTGTGTCGCAGTTTGTGTTGTAAACGTAATATTGAAAACATTTTCACAGCATGCACAGGAAGGAGACATTTGTTTGACTGCACCACCTCCTGATCTTCACGCAGATAAGATTGTGTCCTGTGTTTTCTCTATTGCACTTTGCGTGCGCTAACTTGCGCAGTGTGGTCTCTGCAGTAAACCCATTGCTATTCGTAGCTGTTGCGCTAGCGCAACCCAGTTGTGCAGACCTGTCTTAGTCTATTTTCCACATTTTAAAAGTTCATGTTATATTGTTTTTCAGGCGGAGTTCTCGGGAGATATCTCCTGTTATGAATGCTACAGGCAACCTTGTTTGTTATCATCTTGGCTCTGTTGCGAAGGGTTCATTCCTGATCACCATCTTCAAAGTGCCTCGTCTCATTCTGACTTATCTTCATTCTAAGTAAGTCATGGTTAATATTGTACTATAATTACTTTTGGGAGGGAAAATCATTGAGTAACATAATTTCCGAGACTGGGCTGAGTAGCTCAGGCAGTAGAACACTGGCCATCTGAACTCAATTTGGCAGGTTCGATCCTGGCTCAGTCTGGTGGTATTTGAAAGTGCTCGAATATGTCAGCCTTGTGTCAGTAGATTTACTAGCACATAAAAGCACTATTGTGGGACAAAAATTATGGTATTCTGTTATCTCCAAAACCCATAAAAATATAGACATTAGGGCATAAAACCAGTAACTTTATCATTATTATAATTTCTGGAGACCCATCAAGGCTCCATTGTATGCAGGATGTTTTTAAATAGAAAGTCATATCCCTATGAAAGTTATGCTATGGTCATGAAATTAATAGTCTCATAAAATTATAACCGTACTATCTTTTTAAATTTTTTTATGTTGTAAGTTTAAATGTACAGAAATTTAGTTGGATGATTGCTAAGGATGAGGTGTGTAATCATCATCATCATCATCATCATCATCATTCTCCAGCTCTGGTGGCCCTGATTGCTGAGTTTGAACCGTCGCCAGATCCTTCGGTCAAAGAATATATTCTGTTCATGAATCTCTCTCCAGTTTAGCCCTCCTCCATATTTCTCCTTATTTGATCTATCCAACTCATAAAAGGTCTTCCAACACATCTCTTTCCTACTATTGTTCTCTTCGAAGTACTCTCTTGCTTTCCTTCTCTCCTCTGTACATGTATCATGCCCATACTGTCTGAGGCATGACCTCAGTCAAATTCAATTCAGTCATCAATGACCTGCATTTAGGGCTGTTGCCCAGGTGGTAACCCTAACAGTTGTTTATGTAGCGTTTTCTTAAATGTTTTCAGAGAACTTAGAAATTAATTGAACATTTTCCTTGATAATATACCCCAGTCCCTTACTCCTCGTCCTCCAACTTTATCTTCAAATTATGATCTTTTCTGCCATTAAAAGCTCCACTCACACTTACATGCCATTCCACGCCATCTTTCCATTACCACCTCAAAACATACCACATAGTTGAGCATCTTGTCACCTTACTCCCAAGTCTTCCCACTCCAAAGTTTGCAACATTTTTGTAACAGTACTCCTTTGTTGGAAATCACCCAGAACAAATTGTGCTACTTTCCTTTGGATATTTTCCAGTTCTTGTATTGAGTAGTCCTGGTGTGGGTCCCATACACTGGAACCATACTCTAATTGTTGGTCTTACTAGTGACTTACATGCCCTCTCCTTTACATCCTTTCTTCTTCTTCTTCTTCTTCTTCTTCTTGATACGATTCTGCTTATGCAGGTCGTTCACAGAGCCTCTTCCAATCTTCTCTTTTTTTCCCACATTCTATCGTTCATCACTGTCTGCCACTGTAGTCCTCTCCGATTTACATCATCCTCCACCTGATCCCTCCATCTTGTTCATGGTCTTCCAATTGGTCTTCTTCCAGATTCTGTCCATTCCAGAGCTCTTCTAGGTAATCTTTCTTGTCCCGTTCTCTTGACATAGCCGAACCATTTCAGCCTATTTCTCTCCATAGTTTCTTTTAGAGGGTTGATCTGTAGTGTGTTTCGTATGGTTTCATTTCTTATCTTGTCCCTCCTTGTTTTACCCAAAGATCCCTCACAGAAAGCGCATCTCTGTCACTTATAATGTACTCAGATCTTGTTTTTTTTTTTTTGTCCAAGTCCAACATTCTGATCCATAGGCCAGTATTGGTAAATAATATGATTTATATATTAATGAACTCGATAGATGAAGCTGTAAGCATAAACCGGCTTCGGTGTTGGGGTCATGCGAGGCAAATGGAGCAGGATAGGTTACCTAGAGAATAATTAACTCTGTTATGGAGGATAAGACAAGTAAAGGGAGACCAAGACGACGATGGTTAGACTCAGTTTCTAACAATTTAAAGATAAGAGGTATAGAACTAAATGAGGCCACAGCACTAGTTGCAAATAGAGTATTATGGCGACATTTAGTAAATTCACAGAGGCTTGCAGACTGAACACTGAAAGGCATAACTGTCTATAATTATAATGTATGTATGTATAGATCAAGTGGATATTGTACCAGAAATGCTGGTACTGATCGACAGGATTTAAATATCTTAGGAGGTCAGTTAATTATTTTGTTTGTTTCTTGTAGTGAAATGTTATCTATTAGAAGGTTTTCTATAATTTCAATTGATTCTTCTACTGGTACATTAGTGTATGTGTTGGTGATGTCAAAGGATATTATTCTTGTGCTCTCTGTTTATTTTTAGTTTATTTAGTTCTTTAATAACTGACACAACAAAACTGTACCTGTCCATTACTGGGGGAGCAGCATTTTGTTGATATATTATGTAAGCATTCTGAAGAGCTATGTCTAAAAAATTGAAAAGATTTATTCCAGTAATGCCTGGTTGGTCTATTGCAGCTTATGTGATAAATGTTTTTAACAGACATGTCAACACCACCCATTCCCTTATTGTAGACCATAATCATAAAGAGGTTTCACAGTTTCTTTTCCACTTCTACTCCTAACTGGCAGGTTCTCAGCATGTGGACAAGTCAAAAGCAGGAAAACTGTCTTACAACCTTTCTTTTCTTTGAAACCCACTGACAGAATAATTTTTTCCTGTAATACATGGTTTCAGATGGTTTGTACCTAGAATTTATCAGATCATGGGGTGGTTCTTTAGAATTTCCTCTAATTGTTCCAGTTAATATAATGTCCTTTTGATACAGAGCCTCTACCAAGGGAATTTTTGTGTAGAAAGTGTTGGTAATCAAGTGATATCCCTTCCCACATACATTGCTTTTGTCTACTAATTCCATGACCACCAGGCAAGCAAGTCCTTCTGGGTTCCTTCATTCAAAAAGAGCTTTTCCACTGAAAAGTTCCATATGCATTATGTAACCAGCACGGCTTTCACACAACTGAAACTTCTTCAAATCAAACCTACAATGACACTTATTTTGCATATACTGTAGGTAAACACGACGATTCTTCTTACCTATCATGGGGCCAATGACCTTAGATGTTTGGCCCCTTTAAACAACAAGCATCATCATCATCGTACCTATCATTGATTCATCTACACATATTAAGTTGTTCTGGCACTTAATGATGTTTGAACTGCATGTTCATGTGATCCATAAAAGGCCTAACTTTGTGCCAAGCCTGGCCGGCCTGGCCATGTGGGACGGGCTCATTAGAATTTAGATGAAGAAATCTGCTTATAAGTTCAAACACACTCAAAGGCATGGTCCTGGAGAGTAATCTATTTTTTGTGATGGTGCTTGATTCCAGTAATGTTCATGATTTCTTCTAACCGTTTGTCCCATATTCAAACACACTGAAATAAACTTTTTCAAGATTGTAACATTCACATCCTTCTTCTTTTTATACCTAGTGGAGGGTGGTTGGCTAAATATTCTCTGTGTTTGGAGAAGAATTTTGAGGCATGCTTGTTAGTTTTCCCTCACAAACATTGACCAAATTTGTGTTGTGAAAAACAAGTAGAAATATTCAGTAGGTGTTGCATTCTTACCTGGAGTATTTCGTGGGCCAGGATTTGTCACTAGAAGGTCATGTGATGTAGGAGGCGACTTGAGGGTGTTGTAACTCTGGACCCTGTGCTAGTGGCAGGTAGTTGAGCACTGTCATCATCACTTTCACTATCTGTATCAGAAGATATTTCTGTAATATTTCCTTGTTCACCATCTTCATTGCTCACAAAATCACCAGCTACGTCTTCAAAATCAGAACTATCACTTTTGTCTAGCCAAACACGCAATTTTTCAGCCAACAGACTTCCATGTGCCATGTTATAACCTACGTGGGTGCACAAACTTATGTTGTTATAAATATTATTACAGCAGCTATGCTACATACAAGCTAACTAAAATGAAAATATTGTAAACGGAAGTTACAACAAGAAAGATACACTTTTAACTCCCTAATACATATAATTACAGCCTCAAACTTAGAGTGGTAACGATAACAAGTACAGTGCCATTTTGGTTCGTATAGCAGCGAGTCACTCATTTGTTTCCTTGGAAACTTACACAAGATTGTTTCTATGGATGAAAATGAGCAAGAAACGTGTGTAAACTTCTACGATCACAAGACAAGACATCTGTTAGCAGAACAGTGCTACTAAACAAAGAAGTAAAAATGCATCGAAGAATCGACTCTGCCGCTACAGAAATGGGCAAACCATTGATTCATCGACGCTTGCCGATTCTAGGGTTAACGTAATTTTCATGTTTAAACACAAAGAAATAAGGACAATCTCCATATCTTCATAGACTGCTGTCTTCAGATAGATAGGATCTCTCCTTATTGGCAACTCTGAAAATCGTAAAAAATCATAGTTACTAGTGGGATGTAGAACCAATAACATTTATTTCCCCATTTGGTTCTTTATTTCCTTTGCGTTTGAGCTCTGTTTCTAGTATTTTACCACTGGGTATTCATCTTTATCTTCTTGTCTCTTTCCTCTTCCTGTATTTATCTTTCTTCTTATCCCATACTTCCTGGACCAAGACTGAATATCTGTCAAGATGGCCCCTCAATGAGTTCTGAAGCCACTCTCCTGACAGAACTAGGAAATAGCCCGCTGTCACACAGGGCATCGAACGATCAAGAGCGACGAACTGGCATCGAGTACTAACGACTAAATTCATTTACCTTGTCACACTGCTCATCGATCGAGAGGGATCGACTGCACGGAAACAGCTGATACTCCCGCCCAGTACCGTACTATACAGGCTACAGATGTATTCATATTCACGAGAGAAAAATAATGTGTTGTGAAAGCGATAATTCGGGTGGAAATATGATTCTAACCTATGAATATATTAGGAGAAAGGAAAAGAACCAGACGATCGCAGTGGACAAGGTAAAGAGCCATGGAGAATTCCACCAAAGTGTGCCTTCGTTGCGGAATGACGAAGAAAGATTCAGGAACTAGTACCGAATGCCCATCAGTAATTACGGTATAAGGAATTAGAGGAAAAAATGAAGTCAATAATAAACATCAGGCAAACAAATTACAGGAAAAGTATAAGTTCTGAGGAAAGGCTGACACTATCGTTAAATTCAATATTCACAACGATTTTTTTAGGTTTAAAGTCGAAAGTGATGTTCACCTTCGAAACAACTACTGTATGTCCGTGGCAAAATATATCAAATAAAAGATTAGTGGCATTCTGCAGGATTCTAATAAAGTATTGATAAAAAGGACTGAAAACTGTTATGTACATCAATCTGAATTCATGATTTGAAGGTGCTACCATCAACAGTGGAAATATATTTATTTAGGCCTACAGGTTTCTGGACATTGGTGACTCATACAGATTTAGGATTGCTCACAATACATCAGTGGATTTGTTCCTATTATATATGATGCCATTCATAGAGCACTACAGCCAGAATTCTTGACAGGGTGAAAATTCCAACAAAAGCCTCACAAAAGTGGCTCATTGTATTTCAAATATAAGACTAATACCATTTATGCTTATTTGTTTTAATGATGCTGGATCTTGGGGCATAATTACTGTCTTTTCAAATGATATTTTGAGGTGTTTATTAGATGGAGGTTAACAGCTTTTTTTTTTTTTTTTCCATACCACTTGGTGAGATCCCACCTACCAAAATAATAGACATATCAAGAAATGCTTCCAGTCAAAATTTACATTACCTAATGTAGAAATAGTGTGTCAAGTTTCATTACAATCCTGTAAATAATTTTGAAAGAAAGAAAAATGCACATATGCTCTGAATATTGTGAAAATGATAAAAGCAATGGAGTTCCTTACACTGTTTCTCTCCCTCATGATCCTCTGCAAATCTCCTGTCACCTCTCCTCTTCTTTGTTATTGTGCCATGTTCAGAATAGTATCATATTGCTTTCATGACAAGCATGTTGCTGAATTTCTGTAGGCCTACTGTGTTTTGTGCAAAGAATCCAGATCCATATCCAAACTTTGCAAGAATGACAATCCTGTCTTAATTTATATCATTGAAGACTACAGCAGCTTCGAAAGCAGCTAATTTTACCAAATGGCTGTGAAGAAAGGTTGTCTATGGACATCTCTTCCAAAGTAAATTCTCTTTAGGATTCTGTGTATTCACATATGTGTACATTTCTTGAGGAGTTCAGGTGAGGCTAGTGCTCTGTACACTAGCTTAATAACTATAGGAAAAGCTTCTGGAATATTGTTATAATAAGTACGTTGGCAGTGTAATAGACTGATACTTGTCAAAACTACATGTAAATTACACACAAGGTCTTGTTTATTACCCTCATCACTAAGCATAAAGTACTGTCTCCCCAAACTTTGCACTGGCAAGCTGATCTAATTGCTCACTTGGCAATAATAAGCCAATTAATATAAATCCTGCACTTTCATCCAAGTTACTGGTAAACTCCTTGGTACAGAGCAACAACTTTTTCTGCAAAGGTCTGGTAGGACTCTCTTTCTTACCTCAATATTGATTTTGCCTTTCTGTGTATTGTTCATATGTAACTTCTTTACTGATATGAACATGACCAAGCCTATCTATCCATCCTGAAATACTTTCCTTATGAATCAGTTCAAGGAAAATGAAAACATTGCCTTCAATTTCACCAAAAATGAGAACCAACCACTGCAAAAAATAATAGGTGCTAATAACAAGCACCTTGCCTTCTATTTTTAGAAGTGAAGAGTATGCCTTTCTAACAACTAAATTGCCGTCTACAGTAAAATGTTATTTAGGCCTCAGGTGGTAAATGATTTAATTTTGCTATATCTTACATTGCCTGTCAAAACTGTTTGTAAATACCAATTATATAAATGAATGTTTGACAGAGTAGGGTGTATGGGCCTTGTAAGATCTTGGATTGACTTACAGGGTAATTAATCTACTCAACCTTTTATTACAAGCATGTAACTGTCATATGAATATATTTTTTATAAATAATGTACATATTCTGCCATCATATCCCCTTAATATCACATCACACAAAATACAGTTTTTTATGTTGTAGATTAAAATCTACAGAACTTTGGTGGAAACATCTGTCAAAATAGTTACAAATGAATTTTTCATCTTTTTTTTTCATTGTTTATATGGATCTACAGCACAAGAAATAAAATAATCAGTCTACCTTGATGCCCTCTGTAGGCCTATATGTTATTAATAAATTATAAGTACAGTAACAGACATGAAAGTAGTGATTGCTGGTGCAGACAGGTACAATGGCAGGAGAGTACTTGGAATGAGGAGATAAAGGCTACCTAAGTTACAAAGTTATAAGGTGGCAGGGAGGGATTCTGTCAGGTATAACTGTAGTAAGAATTTTGTCCTATGCAAACAACTTGGTCTATTGAAACTGTGCAATCTAATATTAATGGATCTACAGCACAAGAAATAAAATAATCAGTCTACTTTGATGCCCTCTGTAGGCCTATATGTTATTAATAAATTATAAGTACGGTAACAGACATGAAAGTAGTGATTGCTGGTGCAGACAGGTACAATGGCAGGAGAGTACTTGGAATGAGGAGATGAAATAGAACTGAATGTCAGGTTGAGAATACAAAACTGGAATAGGTAGATAATTTCAAATAGGTATTTAGGATGTGTATTCTCGCAGGATGGCAGTATAGCAAGCAACATTGAACACAGATGCAGTAAACCCAATGCAATGAGCTTGCAGTTGTGATCAACAGTATTCTGTAAGAAGGCAGTCAGCTCCTGGACAAAACTACTAATGTCTTTACACTGGTCTGGTTTCAGACCACCTGTGCTGTACAAACCTAGTGCAATGAGTTTGCAGTTGCGATCAACAGTATACCGTAAGAAGGAAGTCAGCTCTTGGACAGAACTATCAATACGCTGGTCTGGTTTCAGACCACCTGTGCTGTACAACTGCTTACTACATACACACAGAAAGGACCTACTACATTTATTTCAAAATACTCCTTTCCTTGTAAACCATACATGTTCTACCACATAAAATATACAAATTAAGATGTTGTAATAATGCTAATAATTAATAAAAATTGGAGTTAAGGTTCTTTCCCATCAGGTGCTAATACACATAACTCACTGAGGATTCCAATAAATATTGATAGATAAGTATAACAAAAAATGATTTAATTTAAAAAGTAGAACATTTCTCAAGATCATAAATTTTATTAGATTCTTTCTTGGTCTAACACTGTATACAACAGTTTCCGAATTTTAACTTTGAAAACCCTTCGACCTAGTACACTCATTCTTTCCATATCATGAAGACACTAAAAATAACATTGATTATATTTTCTTTTCAGTTTCAGTATCTTTCTAAATATTCACTTAACACATCACTGTCACTTTCACATTTCTGTTTCTTTTATTTTTAACTGCTGGCAAAGCTGTTTGTAGAAGCAGAAGCCACTGGACTGTCAGTAATTTCTGAACTGTAGGAGTTAAACCCCTCCAACACAAATTATTTCTGCTTCCTCCTCCTATATTTCAGCTTGGTGAAAAGGCTCTCATACACCAGGTGCCACTTCCATAGATGTGTTTGTTATAGAACTGAAAAAAATGAACAACATATTAATGCAATTCTTCTAAATTGGAGCTACATTTTAGTATGGACACAAGCCTTCTGTTTAAGAAATTGTTACTTTCAATAATTATTTTAGTAAGATGATTGTTAGGTTAGATTATATTATATTACTTTCAGTTATATCTGATAAATTAATGAACAGATGGGTGGAACTTATGGCCTACAGACTGAATCTTCCCCTCACTCTTTCACAACTAGAACACTGGTCTGTAATGTAGGCCTACTTTTAAAAATAAATATTACAGAATTGTACCTTCTTCCAGCAATGAAGAGTTCCAGAAAGTTGAGGGCATTGAAGTAGACCCATTTTATGTTTTCTGTACAGCAGAACCTGGGAGGAGAGGGAGGATGTTATCTCTCCAAGTTCGATATCCAGCCCTCAGAATTTGCCATGTTTTGGCACAACTTTTTCCTGAAACAATGAATCAGAATATTGTGACAAAGAAAATATACATGTAGTAGGCCTACTTATGGCTTAGGCCTACACTTATTTGTCATTAAAGCAAACAATGGTATTCATTTCATTAGGTACGAGATGGAGGTTAGGAAAGCACTGCTTATGTTTTCCAAACATTTCTTCAATTAAGTTACAAGAATGATAATTACTACTTCTCCTAGTGTAACTCATTTTACCAATCTATTCCGTATAATATATTTTATCAATAAATAATCTTAAGATAACACTATTCATAAGATAATCGGAATAAATCTAATAATTACTTACCAGTTTTTGTCCCAATTCTCCACACTATAGAATGCCATACAAAATTCACGGTCTCCCTATTACTATATCCAGGGAGTCTAGGATTATACACCACTTTGTTTTCATACACTAAGCAAATTAATGTTTCGATTTCATCAACAGATGACTATGTTGCGTCCGCCATTATCGAACGACTGCGACTGAAAAACGGACACGTTTGTTTTTACAAACCAGTCGATCTTCATCGCTCGTAGTTGATCGCTGACGATCGATGCTGTGTGACTGGTGCCACTGCCCTCTGTAGGTTTGTTTTCTTAGTCGGTCGATCGCAGTCGTTCGATCGAGCCTGTGTGACAGCCCCCATAGAAACGAGCTTGCTGAGGGCTGAGAAGAAGTATATGTAGAAGAACTGGATCAGTTAGGATCACTTGAACAAACAAAGACAAATCGAGTCCATATAAAGAAGGAACTTTCCATCACTTTCTAAAATAATTTATCTGTTTTTCCTTCTATTTCGATAGAATCTACTACTTGCCTACATGTATATTAAAAATAACCTCACTCCTTTCCTAATAGAGCCTCCGTGGCTCAGGCAGCAGCACGTCGGCCTCTCACCGCTGGGTTCCATGGTTCAAATCCCGGTCACTCCAGGCGATATTTGTGCTGGACAAAGTGGAGACGGAACAGGTTTTTCTCCAGGTACTCTGGTTTTCCCTGTCATCTTTCATTCCAGCAACACTCTCCGTTATCATTTCATTTCATCTGTTAGTCATTCATCATTGCCCTAGAGGAGTGTGACAGGCCTCGGCAGCCAGCACAATTCCTATCCTCGCCGCAAGATGGGGGCTTCATTCATTCCATCCCTGACCCGGTAATGACTGGAAAACAGGTTGTGGGTTTTCATTTTCATTATTTTCTGATACTATACTGATTTCTGCTTCTGTCGAGGAATCAACCTGGTTTTTTGGCTATGAGGAATCATCTTTAAAATGCATCAGTTTCAATCTTCTCTTCAAAGTTACATAATTAGTACCCCTTAGTACTTTGTTTTAAAACAGTCTTCACTGCAATCAGATATAGGGTTGCATTTTGTTTTAAAGTAGTTTTCTATGCTTCTGTAACTTACTTTTCCTTTTTCTGGAACACATTCTCATTTTCCTTGGCATTGAACCACATTTTCAACTTTATAAATTACTTTTGCCTAATAATTATCAGCTTTTGAGGAATATGTTTAAAATTAATGAAAACATTGGCTTGTACACTTGAGTATTTATATATACTGATAGATGGCAGAAACAAGAAAAGGAACACAAAATAGAAGAAGTATAGGATAAGGAGAAATCTGGATAAGTACAGGAAAAAGGAAGAAACATAAACAAAGATATCCTAGTAGATGAAAAATACAAATGTCAGAGAACATTTTTTATTTATATCTTTCCAAGAGGCTACTTTTTTCTTTCAGAAGGATTTCTTTGGGGTAACTGATTCTTAATGATCCTAATAATGTGATTTTTTAAATATTTTTCATTCTGATCATTTTGTATTAGTAAACAGGAAGAATTTTGATGCATCCTTATGAGGTTTTTTTTTTTTTTTCAGATTAAAGGGAAGTGCTGAAGGCAATGCCTGTGCACGCTGTGGTCTCAAGTGTTGTATTTGTTGTTTCTGGTGCTTTGAGAACTTCATTCGTTTTATGAACCACAACGCCTACACAGTGATTGCTATGGAAGGTGTTCATTTTTGTTCAGCTGCCAGAAGGGTAAGAATTTTGAAAGGCTTTCTTTCATATACAGTATGTTACAAGGGAACTATTTGGGTTAGGCAGATTTCAGTGAAACTTGAATGAATGATCAATTAAAATATCCTAAATTTAAAGATAAGAATCATTTTGTCGTGCCGGGCTGAGTGGTTGAGACAGTTGATGCACTGGCCTTCTGACTCCAACTTGGCAGCTTTGATCCTGCTCAGTCCGGTGGTATTTGAACATGCTCAAATACGTCAGCCTCGTGTCAGTAGATTTACTGAAAGAACTCCTGCGGAAATAAATTCCGGCACCTCAGCATCTCCAGAAACCGTAAAAGTAGTTAGTAGGACATAAAGCAAATAATACTATTCTTATTATTATTATCAGGGGTCGAAAAATACCAGGTGCCCAGTCTCCATGGCGCCTGAAATTTTTTATCTGGCGCCTGAATTTTCAATATCGGTTTTGAAAATTTATTTTCCGAAATCCGGTGTTCCCTTACATGTACAGTACGTCCCCACCTCTTTGTAAAGTAACAAGTCATAATTTATGGTGTTCCACGTGTTTACTGTACCTCATATTCTAATATCTGCAATAAACACTTTCACCGCTTTTGGCAGAGTCTTGGAATTCTGTAATTGGCGCTTCGTATCTTGGAACCTGACGTTTCAGTTCTGTGCGAGAGCTGCCTCGCGGTCATGCGAGACATCATTGTAACCCGTCGAACAAGTAGTCTTTCATGTCGACATATAACAAATCGAGTTCTGTTACACATGATCAGTTATCGGTAGCCGAGTGCAAGAATCAAACAAGAGTTGTGGAGAAATGCAGAGTACTACTACGTTAAATAATTTCACAAATTCCACACTACCGTCTTCATTCCCGTGACTAGCCGACTTCCGTCTAGCAACTGACACTCAGGAGCCGTCATCGGCTATATTTGTTGTTACTCGGCTCATAGAGCTGAACGCATTGTGTCATCAGAAGTTCCGCTCACCTTTGATTCTTTGAGAATCTGGGAATTAAATGATTAAGTTACTGTATTATTGAATTATAAAAGAGTCATGAATAACTTCATGTGTCCAATATGTTCTACCGGTACATCCTTTAATTATAGACAATTCCTTCTTTCCTTTCTTGTAGTATATGCTTCCGAAGATCCTGCGCAAAAATATGCTTTGTCTCAGTCTGTAACTTGTGGTAGTCAGATGACGTTTGTTAAAACGAGGACTTTATTTATTTACTTTTTAGAATTGATGAGTTAAATTATTAATGAAGCTAGTGTACTATTTTAATTCTAAAGTAGTCATAAATAACTTGGTGTGCTCATTGTGTTTTACATGCTTTAATTATAGAAAATTGAATCGTCATTTTAAGATAAAACATTCAAGTGAAGCAGTGATATTTACATGTGACTTCTGCATCCACAATAATATATGGGCTCCCATAATCACGATATGATAATGTGAATATTTGTAAGTAGATATATGCCTTTTATAATAATATTAGCCACTTATTTTCTCTTTAGGATGTTAGAAATAATGCATGTGTACAAAGTAGTATTAGAACGGATTATAAACTGAGCATGCAGTAGCATTGTGAGCATTCAATTATATCACTGAGCCTATAATCCTGTTCACAATACTCTGCAATACACTGAGATCGAGGAAAGTCAAAATCCTTAGTTTTGAAAAGCTCAAAGAGAGCGAGGGTGTGTCTAAATATCCTGCCATGACGATGATGGCTCCTGATGTCAGGCACTAGAACAAAAGTGACTAGCTGTTCCTAAACTATTGCCGCCAAAGCAGTGCTGATAAATTCCTGTGGAATTCATTCTTTGCATTTAAAACATACGGAATGACGGTTTATCATTTCTTGTATTTTCACTGAACATCATTTGTACGTTTTATTTTTTAAAATTTTTTTACCATTTGCTTTACGTTGCACCGACACAGATAGGTCTTTTGGCGACAATGGGGCAGGAAAGGGCTAGGATTGGGAAGGAAGCAAAACCACGGAAAACCATCTTCAGGGCTGCTGGCAGTGGGGTTCAAATCCACTATCTCCCAAATACTGGATACTGGCCACACTTAAGCGACTGGAGCTATCGAGCTTGGTACTTTTAATTTAATTACAGCATCTTTGTATTGAACGGTTTGCACTTTAGAAACTGGCAACATCGCATCAGACATCGAAGGTTGCGAACTCGGAAGCCATTTAAGGCTGGTGATTTCTTGTAGACCATTACGTGTTTTACGTTTCTGTGTTAATACTTGAGAAAATTGGTAAAATGAAACTAACAAAGCCGCACAAATTGACTGATGCCAGTAAAAAACAGTGGACTCTTTCAGATTTCTTCGTAAGTAGGCCCGTAAATGTAACACAGAGTGATAAAGAAGCAAGTGAATATGGGGAAACACTTGATGGAAGTGCCGATTGTAGTGTTCAGGATGACAATGACCAGTGTGAAATTTATGATGTTCAAGACAATGATAAATCAAACATTAAAAATACGATGAAATTTCAGTTGTCAGGCAAACGGAAATTTCAGCAATCGTGGCTTGAATTACTGGCGTGGCTGCGTGATGAAGAAGGAATTGCGAAGTGTGAATTGTGCTTTCCTAGTATTTCCGACCGAAATGCTAAAGTTGTATCCAAATTTTCAGGACCATTTAAACTGGAAACTTTTAAAAAACACGAAAAATCCTATCCTCACTTGAAGTGTCAGGAGGCTGAAAGTTTCAAGAAAAATCCTGAATGTGCACCTTTAGCTAAGTGTGTAAAGAAAATGGATGCTAACATGTTACAGCATATGAATGCATTGTTCATGGCATCTTATCATATTGCAAAAATAACAGACCCTACACTGATTTTGAAGGTTTGGTTGCATTGTTAAGCCAGCCTCGCAGTGTAGGGGTAGCGTGCCTGCCTCTTATCCGGAGGCCCCGGGTTCGATTACCGGCCAGATCAGGGATTTTTACCTGCACCTGAGGGCTGGTTTGAGGTCCACTCAGCCTACGTGATTACAATTGAGGAGCTATCTGACGGTGAGATAGCAGCCCCGGTTTAGAAAGCCACGAATAACGGTCAAGAGGATCCGTCGTGCTGACCACACGACACCTTGTAATATGTAAGCCTTCGGGCTGGACAGCGGTCACATGGTAGGCCACGGTCCTTCGGGGCTGTTGTGCCATGGGGTTTGGTTTGGTTTGGTTTTGGTTGCATTGTTAGGCAAGTTGAATGTTACTGATTCAGAGAAGTATGTGAATATGATAAACAATGCAGAGAATTTATTTCATACATTGCCTCAGATCTTCGTAAAGATTCGATATGTGAAATTAAGGAAAGTTCATATGTCAGTATCTTACTCGACGGATCAAAAGATTATCTGATGATGAAAAGTTCATACTTTACATTTGTTTTTTAAAAGAAAATAAGCTGAAGGAGACATTTCTTTCTATTGTGACATTGGAGGATGCAACAAGTAATTGCTATATGGAAGCTCCAGAAACAAATTGCTTCAGTTAGGGCTGGGAAAACTCTTAATGGGTACAAAACTAATAGGTATAGGGACTGATGGAGCACCCTGTATGATTGGTGTTCTTAATGGTTTGGTAACAAAAATATCTGAAAAAAATTGAGAACTTGGTAAACGTTCATTGTGTTGCACATCAACTCCAACTCACCGTTCTTCACTCACTGAAAAATATGAAACTTAAAATCATTGATGAAATTGATTTATCGACATTCGCCAAAACGACTTTGCGAACTGAAGAAAATTTTGGAGTTGCTGAATGTGAAATTGCAGTACTTGCACCAAGTTAGATGGGTAAAGGCAAATAAAATGCTATGCATGCAGTTGTCAAGTACTGGGAATGCCTAGTGGTGCATTTAGAGAATATTTATGAAAGGAAAGGTGAAGAAGGAATCACAGATAAAGGTCTTCTAAAGATCAAGGACTTCAAATTTGTCATCACAATTCACTTCTTGAATGATTACACTAGCCTGCAAAATAAAACTTATTTTGTGCGGTAAAAATGAAACTAGGTGGGTTTTATGAATTTCTTAACGCAGAATTCGAGAAAAAAATTAGTTTTGGCGAATCACGTCTGGTTTGGTGGCAATTTTACAAAATATTATTTTGTTCTTACGAAAAATTGTTGATACTTAGTATTGATTAAATTTGATGTATTAATGTAAATTTCAGCTTGCAAAACGTAATCATATTTTTCATGCATTGAATACACATAAATGCTACTTTGTAAGCAAGTAGATAGTATGTGTTATATTTTAATGTATATTGAAATTCGTGAAACTGAAGCATAAAGCGCCTATTTAGTTTCGACTGTACAGTTGCTTTTAAATTAATATAACTGTACCTTGAATAAAAATTACATGGTTAAACATACATAGTTTTGTTACTTACATTATGTGCAGGTTAGATTCACGCCACTGTCTTTTCCTGTTTTCCGTGGAATTTCCGGGGTTTTGAAGTTCTTGAATGATCTCTAGAAGGGTCGTCTTGTGCAATCGACCAACAGTAATCGGCCATCATATTCACATCCCAACGTCCCTGATAGCGTCATTCTGCATCTTTGAGATCCTGGTGAAACCTTTCACCTTGTTCTTCACTGACAGCTCCTAAATTAGAGGGAAATAATCCAGATGTGAAGCTAAAAAATGAAGCTTAAGGCTCATGTCACAACTGAGTTCCTTAAACTTTACCAACATTTTCCTTACAATTTCTTTGTATTGAGGGTCCTTAATGTTACCAAGGAACACTACATCTTTGAATGCGTTCCATGCCTCTTTCTCAATTTTGGTCATCGTGTCTGTGAAAATTTTATCCTTCATCTGTTTACGAATGTGTGGTCCATCAAATACGCCTTCTTTGATTTTTGCATCTAATAATGAGGGAAATTTAGTGGATAAATATTGTAAGCATAGGCTACTTTCATCTAATGCCTCGACATACAGTTTCATCAATCCAAATTTCATGTGCAAGGGTGGAAGTAGAATTTTTTCACGGTCAGTAAGACTTACATTCAAGACATTTTTGGATTCTGGTTGTAGTTGTTTCCTTTCTGTCCAATGCACTGTATCCCAATGTTTATCCCGTGCCCTGCTATCCCATTCGCATAGGAAACAGGGAAATTTTGTGTAGCCTTTTTGTTGTCCCAGCAACAATCCAATGATCTTCAAATCACCGCAAATTTGCCACCAATGCTCATGATATTTAATTTTCTCAAGCACCAACTTTAAGGTCTCGTATGTTTCAGACATTTTTGTGGAGTGTGCAAGTGGACGGATGCCAGAACATTTGTATTATGAAGCAAAACAGTCTTTAAACTTATTTTGGAAGAGTCAGTAAAAACACGCCAGTTACTAGGATCATACTCTTTCTCTCCCAATCGACGTAGAAGATTTGAAACATCCGTACAAAATACAAGTTCATCTTCTTGAGTATAATACTTTTGGACTGTTATCTTTGAAAGGAAACTGCTTTATCAGTCCATCATAAACATTGCATAAGGGCTGGGGTTTTTAACACGTCTGATTATTCAAGTAGTCTAAGATGAAAGACAAACTCTCTTATCTCTCTCTTATCTTCAATCCTACATACCTCGCGGTCTATTGCGTATCTGGGGGAGTTTGTTATGAATTTACCAGGAAATCCCCAACTACCAAATGAAAATTTAGACAGCAATAAACCCATAATAAAATGCAAACAATAACAAATCAAATCACATAATTGTATTCTGAAAAAAGTTGCGCAAGAACGTCTCTCAACATTACATCTTACGAATTCATGCAGATACTAAAACACTGAATTGCGTCAAAACTAGACGTGATAGGAAAAAAATAGCACCATTTTCAGAATCAGGGCAGCGATTTCCATAAGAATTACATATTTTCTATTTCACCGCAAAATCATGTTCACTAGTGTTATCTGAGTACCTGTATTCAAAAGACATTCACTTGTATTTCAGAGGCATTATCTGATTTTAAGCCAGATAAGAGTGCATATAAATAATGCAATTAATTCATTACAGCAACTTCAGAACACCAAGGGCCAATGGAAGAAATGTTTCAATCAATCACTACTGATCTGCATTTAGGGCAGTCGCCCAGGTGGCAGATTCCCTATCTGTTTGTTTTCCTAGCCTTTTCTTAAATGATCACAGAAAAATTGGAAAATTATTGAACATCTCCCTTGGTAAGTTATTCCAATCCCTAACTCCCCTTCCTGTAAACGAATCTTTACCCCAGTGTGTCCTCTTGAATTCCAACTTTATCTTCATATTGTGATCTTTCCTACTTTTAAAGACACCACTCAAACTTATTTGTCTACTGATGTCCTCCCACGCCATCTCTCCACTGACAGCTCGGAACATACCACTTATGTAAAAGTTTCAAACAAATTTACTAAAAAAAACCACCATTCCAATACATTACAATCTTTAAGTTTAAGATACAAATATTACATATATGTTAAAATGAAACATGTTTCGCTTAGGCTTTGTAAGCATCTTCAGCCATAAATCTAAAGCTAAATCAGGGCCCTGAACTGGGTTTCTCATTAAAGTATAATACATGCTTAATACAAAATAAAACAGTCATAAAAAACTAGTCTATGGAGAAACCAATGTTTAAAATGCAACTAAAATTTAATAATGAATTTGTCATAGTATTATATATGTACAAGGAATGAATACTAGTGTTTGTCTAAAAAAGTACAAGTTGGTTATTTATTAATGGTTCATGTTTGTGGTTACTGTAGTCACGTCCTAGTTCGTGAACCATGGTCAATGGCTGAGTGGCCTAGTAAGTGGTCCTGAGAGTCAGGATACCAGTTGCTATGGAATGAGAGTGGGCATCTCGGACATATTCTGAGTCATGGCCCTCCTTGTGCTCAGGCGGCTAGGACTATACAATTCACCGGTGGTCCATAACCCGTTAGAGGAGAGATCCTCACTTGGACTATGTGCAAGTAGGGTAGCATCCTGCTTCATGAATTTACCGAGCTCAGAACATTTTAAGCAAGCCTCGGATCTATGGGAGTAACGGAGTCTCACTCCTATTTGACAGACGAGGGACTCCTTGGAAACAACTTGGCGAACAAAATGGAATTTTAATGGGGAACTATCAATATTAATGGGGCTTATGGAAGAAAGAAAGTAGAACTGGCTGAGTCAGCAAAGAGGATGCATTTGGATGTGCTAGGAGTAAGTGATATTCGGGTAAGGGGAGATAACGAAGAAGAGATAGGAGATTATAAAGTGCACTTGACGGGTGTTAGAAAGGGAAGGGCAGAGTCTGGGGTAGGGCTCTTTATCAGGAATACCATTTCACGCAACATAGTTTCTGTTAGGCACGTAAATGAGCAAATGATGTGGGTAGATTTATCAGTTGGAGGAATTAGGACTACAATTGTGTTCGTGTATTCACCATGTGAGGGTGCAGATGAGGATGAAGTTGACTTTTATGAAGCATTGAGTGACATCGTGGTCAGGGTCAACACCAAGGATAGAATAGTGGTAATGGGCGATTTCAATGCGAGAGTTGGGAATAGAACTGAAGGATACAAAAGGGTGATTGGTAAATGTGGGGAAGATATGGAAGCTAATGGGAATGGGAAGCATTTGCTGGACTTATGTGCTGGTATGGGTTTAGTTGTTACGAATACATTCTTCAAGCATAAGGCTATTCACCGCTACAGATGGGAGGTTATGGGTACCAGATCCATAATAGACTATATCTTAACAGATTTCGAATTCAGGAAATCTGTTCGGAATGTACGAGTTTTTCGTTTTTTTTTTATTTATTTTTTTATGATACAGACCACTGTCTGATCTGTAGTGAACTAAGTGTTTCTAGGCCTAGGGTAGAGAAAGTGAAATCTGTCTGCAAACGAATAAGGGTAAAAAAATCTCCAGGACGAGGAAATTAGACAGAAGTACATGGATATGATTAGTGAGAAGTTTCAAACGGTAGACAGTAAGCAGGTTCAGGATATAGAAAGTGAATGAGTGGCATATAGGGATGTTGTAGTAGAAACAGCAAAGGAATGCCTAGGAACAACTGTGTGTAAAGATGGGCAAAGGCGAACATCTTGGTGGAATGATGAAGTGAGAGCAGCTTGTAAGCGTAAAAAGAAGGCTTATCAGAAATGGCTCCAAACAAGGGCCGAGGCAGACAGGGAGCTGTACGTAGATGAAAGAAACAGAGCGAAACAAATAGTTGTTGAATCCAAAAAGAAGTCATGGGAAGATTTTGGTAACAACCTGGAAAGGCTAGGTAAAGCAGCAGGGAAACCTTTCTGGAAGGGAGGGAAAAAGGAAATGAACAGTGTTTTGAGTAATTCGGGTGAACTCATAATAGATCCCAGGGAATAACTGCAAGGTGGAGAGAATATTTTGAACATCTTCTCAACGTAAAAGGAAATCATCCTGGTGGTGTTGCGAACAGCCAAGCTCATGGGGAGGAGGAAAATGATGTTGGTGAAATTATGCTTGAGGAAGTGGAAGGATGGTAAATAAACTCCATTGTCATAAAACAGCAGGAATAGATGAAATTAGACCTGAAATGGTGAAGTATAGTGGGAAGGCAGGGATGAAATGCCTTCATAGAGTAGTAAAATTAGCATGGAGTGTTGGTAAGGTACCTTCAGATTGGACAAAAGCAGTAATTGCACCTATCTATAAGCAAGGGAACAGGAAGGATTGCAACAACTATCGAGGTATCTCATTGATTAGTATACCAGGCAAAGTATTCACTGGCATCTCGGAAGGGAGGGTGCGATCAGTCGTTGAGAGGAAGTTGGATGAAAACCAGTGTGGTTTCAGACCACAGAGAGGCTGTCAGGATCAGATTTTCAGTATGCGCCAGGTAATTGAAAAATGCTACGAGATGAATAGGCAGTTGTGTTTATGTTTCATAGATCTAGAGAAAGCATATGACAGGGTACCGAGGGGAAAAGATGTTCGCCATACTGGGGGACTGTGGAATTAAAGGTAGATTATTAAAATCAATTAAAGGTATTTATGTTGACTATTGGGCTTCAGTGAGAATTGATGGTAGAATGAGTTCTTGATTCAGGGTACTTACAGGGGTTAGACAAGGCTGTAATCTTTCACCTTTGCTGTTCGTAGTTTACATGGATCATCTGCTGAAAGGTATAAAATGGCAGGGAAGGATTCAGTTAGGTGGAAATGTAATAAGCAGTCTTGCCTATGCTGACGACTTGGTCTTAATGGCAGATTGTGCCAAAAGCGTGCAGTCTAATATCTTGGAACTTGAAAATAGGTGCAATGAGTATGGTATGAAAATTAGCCTCTCGAAGCCTAAATTGATGTCAGTAGGTAAGAAATTCAACAGAATTGAATGTCAGATTGGTGATACAAAGCTAGAACAGGTCGATAATTTCAAGTATTTAGGTTGTGTGTTCTCCCAGGATGGTAATATAGTAAGTGAGATTGAATCAAGGTGTCGTAAAGCTAATGCAGTGAGCTCGCAGTTACGATTAACAGTATTCTGTAAGAAGGAAGTCAGCTCCCAGACGAAACTATCTTTACATCGGTCTGTTTTCAGACCAACTTTGCTTTACAGGAGCGAAAGCTGGGTGGACTCAGGATATCTTATTCATTAGAAGTAACAGACATGAAAGTAGCAAGAATGATTGCTGGTAAAAACAGGTGGGAACAGTGGTAGGATGGTACTCGTAATGAGGAGATAAAGGCTAATTTAGGAATGAACTCGATGGATGAAGCTGTACGCATAAACCAGCTTCGATGGTGGGGTCATATGAGGCGAATGGAGGAGGATAGGTTACCTAGGAGAATAATGGACTCTGCTATGGAGGGTAAGAGAAGTAGAGGTAGACCAAGACGACGATGGTTAGACTCGGTTTCTAACGATTTAAAGATAAAAGGTATAGAACTAAATGAGGCCACAACACTAGTTGCAAATCGAGGATTGTGGCGATGTTTAGTAAATTCACAGAGGCTTGCAGACTGAACACTGAAAGGCACAACAGTCTATAATGATAATGTATGTATGGTTATTTGTAGAACGAGACGTAGTCATAATGATCTGACATATATTTGGATTGTACAGATTATTTGATATTAATGAAGCATGGATTAATTCAAATATCGAGAAATAAATCTTCAATATTTGAAATTAAGAGGGTTCCTCCTATTCAATACAAAGATGTTTATTAACATGAAAGAATCACATAGCGTTCACATGAGGTACAGGTTTCGGCACCAAGTATGTGCCATCATCAGCCACAAGGTCAAATCGGGCAAAATATATAAAACCTTAAAACAACTTTAAAACACATTATAACACCTGCATGGATGAATACGAAATATGACTTTAAAACAACTTAAAAAACACACTATAACACTTCCACAGATGAATATAAAATAAAATATGGTACATGATGAATTTGCATTGCATTTTAAAATCTGTTAAAACGATGACTCCGTTGTTGTATACCCATGACGGTTTGTCCAGCTTGTATATATCTTTAGTTTTTTAAAACTGTTAAATTATGCAGCGGAGTTTAATGTCATATGAAGTTGACACTATGTGTGTTCTGTAGTTTTATTCCGAAAAATAAACGTAAACATGAACTTGGTTAGATCCAAAGAATTAATTCCCACTTCAATATGGGATAAGGAAGCTGGGGAAAAATTAAAAGTCAAATTAGGCAAAAGATCGAAAGGAAAGATCAAAAAGAAAAGTCTAGAAAAACCGAGAGAATAGTAGAAACGAACTCACCTTGAGCAGCCTGAGTGATCGGCGGACGGAGCTGAACTGATAGATGCGATTATAAGGTTAAGGGGCGAGGCGGAACATCACCAATGTTTTTCGAAAACATAACGTAAAAATCTTCTTCAGAACTAATAATAGGACCTCAGAAAATATACATAATTCAACATCAGTCAACACCTCTAACAGATTTTCCAAATCTGGAATCTATAGATTCAGCACTTCCTACGCTTCCTACGTGGGACAAACAGGACGCAACTTCACAACCAGATATTCAGAGTACGTCATCGCAGTAAGATATAACAAGTTTTCTGCTATAGGCCAACACATTCACGACTCTAATCATAAGTTTACTGTTATAGAACATGATTTTGAGATACTTCAAATAGCAAACAAAGGGCCAATTATGAACATTGTCGAAAATTGTTTCATTCATTGCAATCAATATTTCAACCCTAACTATAATTTAAATGAAATTTCCGAGAAATCTAATATTCTTTATGATCTCTTAATTAAATGGTTAAGAAATATTAGACCCCCTAAAAACAATTCGATCTTTCAAACCATACGCAGTACATATCCACATCATTTACCCGCACTACGACATACTTCCGCTCCACCTTAGCTCCGTGACAGTTGCTCCGCCTCTACTCCTCCCCTCTCCTCCCTTCCGCCTTGCCCCTTAACCTTATAATCGCATCTACCAGTCCAGCTCCGTCTGCCGATCACTCAGGCTGCTCAAGGTGAGTTCGTTTCTAGTATTCTCTCGGTTTTTCTAGACTTTTCTTTTTGATCTTTCCTTTCAATCTTTTGCCTAATTCAACTTTTAATTTCTTCCCCAGGTTCCTTAACCCATATTGAAGTGGGAATTAATTCTTTGGATCTAACCAAGTTCATGTTTACATTTATTTTTCGGAACCAAACTACAGAACACACATAGTGTCAACTTCATATGACATTAAACTCCGCTGCATAATTTAACAGTTTTAGAAAACTAAAGATATATACAAGCTGGACAAACCGCCATGGGTATACAACAACGGAGTCATCATTTTAACAGATTTTAAAATGCAATGCAAATTCATCATGTACCATATTTTATTTTATATTATAACCTTCCAATGTATGTCAGGATGAGATTGGTGAACACATTGGAAGTTTATGTCGAGAAATAATGTCAATGAAATCTTATGTCCGGTTATCACACCTCCAGATGAATTAGAGGGCAGTTGATTTGTCTAATTACGTGAACGGCATCGCCGAATTGAAGATATCAGCAGATTGATAATCAGCTCTAAACCCCGTGGTATCTCGGAAATATTAGCAGAAAGTTAAACATCGTGAAACATAGGGCAGGATTATATGAATAATACGCATTCTTCAAGTAAAGTTTCCGGAATGCATGAACGGCAGTATATCTGCGACAGAATGTTACTGAGGGCCATGAAATACGTAAATAATAAGTTTATATGAGAGGGCCATACCTTGTACATCTAGTCTCGCACGATCCGGCGATCGAGATGAAGAAAGGAAACTGTCGATTACTAACCTAAATACGAGGCGGCAATTATTAAATAAGTTCCTTTACTAATACAGCTGATTTGTACGAGATCGTCTTACATTATGTGTCAAATGTTTCCAATTGTCAGAAACATATGGGAGCTAAAAGCTGAGAAGAATTCTGAAAGGCAAACCGTCTGCAATTATTATGTTGTAGTAGAATCTGTTTTGTCTCTGAAGAAGTTGATACACTCTCAATCTGCATCTCAAAAAGATCGGAAGCAAGAATTCTTAGGGAAAGATTGTATTGAAAGGAGTTACTAAAGAGATATTGGCATATTATAAACATACAATATTGTAAAACAAGATATCTTGTTATTGAATGAAAAGGCAAGTGTATCGCTTGAACTGTTAAAATTGTATTAAGGTGTATGACCTTGTTCTAATTGATATCTCTGAGTTTCAGGTAACATGGAACCGTCAGCAGTTATTTATTCAGATACAATGTGTGCACGTATCATCATGAACAACTAAAATAGAGGGACCTCAAAGGATCTGATCTGAAATGTGATGGACAATACTTGATAATGTTATTGAGTGAGAGCTGAACTCGGAAGGTGACACCGTCGTGGAGCAACAACCCAGGATGAGTACTTGAATATCTTATATATATTCCGCCACGTAATTGCTTATTGTAGTTGTAGAGTAGTATTTATTTTGTTGTCAATTTTGACATGAACAATTTTAACTTGAAAGCGACCGTTATTTGTTGGACATTGCGTTGTTATATTTATGATCGTTACGTCTAGTGTGGTGAGCCAGACTACGTTGTGATAATATGCGATAGTTGTGTAAGATTTCTTTAATGTTTGCTAGCAAGATTTTACGAAAGTTTCTTCGACATGGATGTTATTGGTACCGTAATGGTGTTATGGTAATGAACGTTGATTTTAACATGTAGCTCAGAATACCTCGGAGGAGCTCGGTATTTTGCGACGTGCGATTCTGTGGTCTTCAAAATGTTATGTGCTTGTGTGGAAATACAGTGTTTGATAATAGAAGTGTGATACTATTGTGGTGATATGGAGTTAATGCGGCAACGTATTTAGTAATTTTACGTAATTGCCTGAATAGATTGTTCTTTAGTATTGTGAATTCGCTGTGCATGACGAGTTGTGCGATGTAATAAGGTGTTAGTTGCGGTAGGATCTTTGAAAATATTTACGTGGATAGAGTGATGTGATGATTATAGACGTGTCATTAGGATTGCGAATTTTATGACGATGTTATGTGAAGGTCCTGATGATGGTATTGACGGTAGGAACTATGTTGGTCATGCGTGAATTTTTGATATTGTCGTGATGAATAATTTATTTAGGTACGAGGCCGTATTTTAGAATAATATTATAGGATGTTGCACTCACGAACACTAGTAGTTGGTCGTCACATTTATCCTATTTAAATACAAGATTGACCAGAGCGCACGATTTCTAAAGGGATGTTTAGGATCTTCGCAAGATAATCGGTAACGAAAAGATATTAAGGTCATGTCGTAAAGGAAATATGATCTTCTATGGTAAGTAAACCATTTCTTTGCTAGTTGGATTTTGTAGATCATTTGAGTTGACGCCTAGTGCTAATGTAGTATTCCAGGTCAAACGTCGCAGTGGTATCCGGAGGCGCAGAATCAACGTAGTTAGACAAGGTTATTGTAGACGTTGCAATGTCTCTTGATGTCTTTTATTTAGGTGCGGTCACCGATGGACGTACGAGAAGATCGAGTCTGTCTTTTAAATGCATGAGTTTGATGGATGTTACATTATGTTGTGATCCTGTGTCTTTCAAGCATTTCTATTGCAATTATGGTGATTTTATGAAGTTAGAATAACGGTAATTTTCAAGTTGCTAGATAGACAGATACTGACATATAGTGCGATGATTTTAAAGGAGAAATGACGGAATATTATGAGATATTTGGGTAGGAAATAACATTCTGAAGTGGACGATTCTATGATGCCCAGTGATTTATTTTTTGAAAAATGCGAGGTTGATAACTGATATCTCACTGTAAGCCTTCAGCAGAGGGACACTTTGTCTTTTTTTTTTTCGATTTACGATGTTATAATTTATTTGTAACAAGAGCCTGAAGTTAGGTGTTTATTTTCAAGTTAACAGAATATTTTCCTTCCTATATTCGTTTGTGTTGCCGATAATTTGTTCTTAATGTAATTGATACATCTGAAGTTATTTTAAAGTCATTAAACGGGAGATCCTTCCATAAATAAAATATTTTACGGAGTTATCATTTAAAGTAGCGAAGGAACATTAGGATAGTTATTTAATTTAGTATAAGATTAAATGTTGGTCAATGTGTCTCGTCGAATATGCCAATATCTTCGATCTCTTAATACTCTATGGTGGAATATTCACGTAATTTAGGCAGAAAATGATGATTACATTCTACGTTTAAAGCCACGATGATAACAGTCCACTTAATCAATCTGTGACCCAACTCGTCGGACTTGCACGTCCCTTGAGTGGAGCCTTCATGGATCTCCGACTGCATTGCTTCGCCGCGGCTTAACCCAACACTGAGATACAGAAGTAAAATATACAAAATGGTCACAGGGACTGCTGTCAGGGCACATATAGGTTATTATAATTTTACTTGACACCCAACTGTGGGGCCAGAGTTGATTTATTTTATTACCGAACGACTAGACTCGAATTACTTATCGCGTGGCAGTGGACTTAAAGAAAGGAAAACTCGAAAAGACATTGGTAATCAGAGAACATTGAATCTACAACGTTGTTGGTGAAGAATGTTTGAGATATTTATTTAATCATATATTTTATGAATAATACTGGAAGGATTTGACCGTTAATCAGTACTACGATTTTATTTAGTTTTATTTTATGACATTATGGAAGGATTTTCCGTAAAGTTTCAGCTCTTGTTAATCGGGATAATGAGTCATTTAACTCGGATAGAGCAATAGGTTGTTCCGTGTCACTTATTATTGGATGTCCGTCATATTTCGGGTCAGATCCGGAGAGACCCATACGTTCATTTGTTGAATCTAATTCGTGAGGTGCTAGGCAGGTATAGGTGTTGTGGAAACACTAGACAAAGACTGTAGAGTGAGATTGAGAGTGATTTATTATCAATAAGGAACGATATAGGAAATTACGATGGCGTCTCTTGCTCAAGTAAAACTGTTACTGGAGGAGCTCGCTGGAAAAATGAATAAAATGCAGGAATCGCAAGAGAGTACAGAAAAGAGAATTCAAGAAGCACAAGAAAATACAGAAAAGAGAATTCAGGAAGCACAAGAAAATACAGAAAAGAAAATTCAGGAGTCACAAGAAAGTACTGAGAAAAGGATTCAAGAAGTACGTGAGTCGCAAGAGAATACTGAGAAAAAGATTCAGGAGGCACAAGAAAATACTGAGAAGAAAATCCAGGAATCACAGGATACTACCGAAAAGAGAATTCGAGAATCACAGAAAAATACTAGAGCAGAAATTCACGAATCCCACGAGAAAATGCAAGGAACTTTTGACAGAATCACCGATATGGTGCAAGAAAATATGAAGGTGATGCAAGAAGAGATTGTATCATTAGGATCGAAAGTCGCTGAGGTACAAGGAGAAGTATTAAATTTAAAAGAAGAAGTGAATGCGGCGATGAATGAGAATAAGAGGAATTTTCAAGAAAAATTCGAGGAATTGAAGGATGATTTTAAGTCAAGCATCCAAGAGTTGCGAGTTCAAGTCGACCATGACCTTAAAGAGCTCAAAGAAGAAGTAGATGGGACGCAGGAGAAGATAAAAGAGACTGATAATAGTTGGGATGAAAAACTCAAGAAGGTATCGGATGAAGTCATTATCACCAATGAGAATATTCGGAAAGAGATAACCCAAGCAAGAGAGCAGATCAATGACAGGTTCAATTTGATAACGGAAGAAACTGAAGAAAATAAAACTTTGATGAACCAACAAATAAAAGGATTAAAAGACGACTTAAATGCTATTCAAAAGGACGTACAGAACCTGAGGATTGAAAACGAAACAAATAGGAATTTGGTATCATCGTTGAACGACCGACAGACGATAATTGAGGATGGAAGGAAGACTGAAGTAAACAGTCAATTTGAGATACCACAGCTTTGCGTTGATATTAATGACAACGGGACAATTCATACAGGAAGTGGAACCCAGATTGTTAACATTATACGCACTTATGAAGATAGGCCTAAGAAATTTAACGGAAATATAGGATCCAGTATGACTCCTCGTGGTTTTCTAAGAGAGATTGAGGAATATTTTAGGGAAACAAAGGTATCTACAGAGCGTCAGTTAAAGACAGTGGAGAAACACCTAGAGGGTGCACCACTCATTTGGTTTAAGGCTTTTCGCTACGTTTTTGAGGATTATGCAGGCTTTAAACAAGCTTTCTTGGATAAATTCTGGGGGATCGACGTACAGCAAGGAATCAGACTCGATCTATACTCAAAGAAATATTCTTTAACGGGACCGAGTAGGTTTGCCGAATACTTCACGATGCAATTTCATCGACTGAAGGAGCTTGATTCTCCACCTACAGAAACAGAAATGGTACGAGCAATAATCAAACAGTTCCCTGCGGATATACAGAGATTATTGACGGCGGCAAACATTCAATCAGCCGTGCAAGCGGAGTCGATACTTCGGCAAATCGACAGCACGTCAACACATACTAGTAGCCGCATAGTAAGACACGTCGATCCGACGGTAAACGTGGTAACACCAGCAGGAGATGAAGGTGTAGAAAGAAATCAGGGATACAATAGTCACGGTCAAGGAGATAGACCTAGGACGAATGAAGGCTACAGAAGAGTGGAACATAGGGATGAGAGGAGTGACAAGACACGCCAGAAGTGGGCACCGTCTCGAAACGAAGAGCGGAGATATCCTAGGTATTATAGAAATACAAGGTGGAGTCGAAACAGAGATAAATGGCCGTACCGCAGAGATAGGTATCGAGAAAATTCAAGACAAACAGATATTCGACAGGACGAGGAGGTAAACAAGGAAAGAGAAAGGTACCTTGGCGAATTAAGAAAGCAGCAGGAGTGCAAGCAATGGGAACGAGCGATATTGAATCAAGATATGAACGCTGATTGCGTGGGCGCGACTAGTCTGTTGTATCAGCAAGAACAAAGAAAAGAAGGTACTGATAAAACGTTAAATCCCGCGGCCACACCATTTGACAAGAATAATCAAGGCAATGACGGGGTGAAAAAAAAAACTTCGTTTTGGAATCAGTAACAAATAATAGAATTTGTAAGTTAAATCCAAATTATAGGCAGCACGAATGGGTCATAGCAGGAATCGAATCGTGGGAATTTGAACCCGAGGAATTGCTGCACGAAGACGGTCTACCTGAAGGAACAAAATTAAAGAGAGGACTACCCGTTATTTACGTCACAATATTGGGTATTCGAGTATTGTCATTATTGGATACTGGAGCAAGTATAAGTATCATCTCCAAACTACTATTCTCAGAGCTACAAGACAAAGCACACTTGCCTGTAATTCCGATTGCTAACATGAAAATCAAGGGCATAATTCCAGACAAGGTCACGAAATGCAAGATACAAACTTATTTGCCAATAGAAATCGGAGGAAATTTAATGGAACATCCATTTGTAGTCATGGACAAAATCCAATATAACTTGATTATTGGATCAGATTTTATCAGGGAAAACAACATAGTAATTGATTTAAAGAAAGAAGAAATAAGGATCAGATGTGACGGTGAAAGAGGACAGGACATTACAGCTAGAATAGAAAACAAGGAAACGAGCGAACTACAGAAAACCATGAACATTTCAATAAATGAAGCTGCCCATGTTGCCGAGAAGATAATGGAAAGATACGACACAGAAGACGCTGTATGTGGACAGACAATCGACAGTGGAATAGGAGGAAATCCTGAGCAGCAAGGGATAATTGAGAATCTGCTGAAAAGGTATAGCAATGCTTTTAAGAGCCAGCCTGGAGCAATAAAGAACTTTGAGTACAAGTTATTAGTGAAAGACTGGAGGCCGTTTAAGATTAAACCGTACCCTATACCAGATAAATTCATGCCCGAGGCTAGGAAGGTAATACAGGAGATGATGGATAATGGTATAATATCTAAAGCACATACACCATTCGTTAGCCCTCTGGTAGTGGTAAGAAAAAGCAACGGATCGATTCGCGTGTGCATTGATGCGAGACAGGTCAACTCCAAATTAATTCCTGAGTATGATAAAGCCCCAGTAATAAAGGAGATAATAAGAGGATTTCGGAACAAGAGATTTTTCACGATCTTAGATTTGACTTCCTCATACTTCCACATAGTTTTGGAGAGTAAATCCAAGCTATTTACCGGTTTCATGTTTGATAATCAAACGTATATCTTTGAAAGACTCCCATTCGGCATTTCTAACTCTGCGGCTGCATTGGTACGAGCTTTAGACAGGAACTTGAAACCGGAAGTAAAAGAATTTATAACCATTTATGTTGATGACATCGTACTGGCGACAGCAACTTTCGAGGAGCATGTAGTCAAGTTGGAACAGCTGCTAAGAAATTTAGATGAGGCTGGATTCAAAATCAATCGATCCAAGTCAAAGTTCTGCCAATCTGAAATCTTGTTTGTTGGACATGTAATTGATGGAACTGGAATAAGACCAAACCCAGTTAAGATACAGGCCATATGTAACTTTCCGAAGCCCAGAAGGATTAAGCATATCCGACAATTCTTGGGAATGACGAGATTTTTCGCTAGCCACTGTCCAAGGTATACAGAGATATTAGCTCCCCTGCAAGATTTATTGAAGACTAATAATCGTTGGCGGTGGAATGAGAGTCATGATCGAGCTTTTGTTAACGCGAAGGAATTACTAGCTAACAGTATAAAACTTGGATATCCGGACTTCGATCGTGAGTTTATCATTCAATCTGATGCCTCAGCAGTTGGAGTTGGAGCTGTATTGTATCAGGAGAGTAATGGGGGGAATAATATAAACTATTTGGCCTTCATTAGTAGAAAATTAAGAAACCATGAACTTAAGTATACGACCACTGAGCTTGAGATGTTGGCCATTGTTTACGCATTACAACAGTGGAGGAAAATAGTGTATGGGTATCCGGTAGTTATTAGGACGGACCATAAAGCACTAACGTTCGTGTTAAAAACCACATTATCCAGCGAGAGAGTATCACGATGGGCACTTTATGCGCAGCAATTTAATTTAAGAATTGAGTTCTGCCCAGGTAAAAGTAATGTGTTGGCAGACAGTCTAAGCCGAAATCCAACAGAAGAGCCTCTGGAGGTCAATGTTATTGAAATAACTCAAGAGGATGAAGAATGCTTGGAAAGCCTAAAACGATTGCCGGAGTTGCAACTTGAAGATTCATCTCTGAAAGAGATTATTGAATATTGTCTAAGAAGGTCAGCTGATGATGGACCCGAAGATCAAATAAATGATTATGTGCTGACGAATAACATCTTGTATAAGTACATAGACAAAGATCGGAAGAAATTAAGAGTGGTGGTGCCACGAAAATTAAGATGTAAACTCATATGGTACATCCATAGAATGATTGGTCATGGTGGTCTAGATAAATTAGCGGCTACAATAGGAGAGACTTTCACATGGACTGGATTCCGGAGAACCATAGGGAGAATAGTAAAAACCTGTGATATATGCCAGAGGGTGAAATACAACTCCGTATTATTGTATCAACCACCGATAGCCGTAATACCAGACCGACCTAGGGAAGTATATGCCATGGATTTGTATGGGAGTTTACCCGTAGGTAAACGTGGAAACCGTTTCGTATTGGTAGTCCTCGATGTGATGTCAAAATTTGTATCACTTCAGCCCATTAGAAAGGCCAACTCTAAGTCCATAATTAGGAGTTTAGAAAGAGTAACGATACCAAAGATGGGTAAACCAAAATGCATAATAACGGACCATGGAACACAGTTTACGTCAAACGAATTTGCGGAAGCCTTAAGGAAAATGAACATTCAACACCGATTTAGTTCAATAAGGCACCCTGAATCCAATGCAGCTGAGAGGGTCATGAAGGAAATTGCGAAGTATTGTAGGATTTTCTGCCATGAACGTCATTGGACATGGACTTCTTGTTTACCGACAATAGCCGATTGTATAAATTTTACATGGCACGAGTCTATCGGCAATATTCCAAGCGTTCTTCACATGAACGAGCAGCCAAGACGTCCCTGGAACGAGATCATTGCTAGACCAATCGAAGAAAGTCCTAGCGTCGAAGAGAACATAAAGCAAGCTCAGGCGTGTATGAAAAGGCAGGCCGAAAAACGTCTAAAGAAGTTAAGGCATAAGAGATTTCGAGAACCTTTGGAAGTTGGAACCTATGTTCTTGTAAGAAAACCAGCCGTATCTTGTCCTACGGAAAAATTCTATTCCAAGTTTGCACATTTGTACATCGGGCCGTTCAAAGTTATTGAAGCATTGGGCAATAACGCATATAAAATACAGAGTTTAGAGTCCAACAACATTGCTATTTTCAATGCTTCAAGTCTTAAACAGTACAATTTCCCGATCGTTGAAGAGGAGGAAGTCAATATCATCGCGGAAGACGAAAGAAACGGAGATGCTTGGGATGTTTATTCGCTGACCGACGGATCAGATGACGAATGATAAAGTCCAGACAGGATTCGAAGACAGGATATGGAATAACAGTATCTTAAGACCAGAGTTATTTTCGTTCATTTCAGACGTGATAAAAGAAGATTTCATTGAAAAAGAGAATTATGAATAAGATCTGGCATGAATATGAAATTTCTCCTTTCATACGAAATTTCATTTTTGAGTAGAGGAGGAATATAACCTTCCAATGTATGTCAGGATGAGATTGGTGAACACATTGGAAGTTTATGTCGAGAAATAATGTCAATGAAATCTTATGTCCGGTTATCACACCTCCAGATGAATTAGAGGGCAGTTGATTTGTCTAATTACGTGAACGGCATCGCCGAATTGAAGATATCAGCAGATTGATAATCAGCTCTAAACCCCGTGGTATCTCGGAAATATTAGCAGAAAGTTAAACATCGTGAAACATAGGGCAGGATTATATGAATAATACGCATTCTTCAAGTAAAGTTTCCGGAATGCATGAACGGCAGTATATCTGCGACAGAATGTTACTGAGGGCCATGAAATACGTAAATAATAAGTTTATATGAGAGGGCCATACCTTGTACATCTAGTCTCGCACGATCCGGCGATCGAGATGAAGAAAGGAAACTGTCGATTACTAACCTAAATACGAGGCGGCAATTATTAAATAAGTTCCTTTACTAATACAGCTGATTTGTACGAGATCGTCTTACATTATGTGTCAAATGTTTCCAATTGTCAGAAACATATGGGAGCTAAAAGCTGAGAAGAATTCTGAAAGGCAAACCGTCTGCAATTATTATGTTGTAGTAGAATCTGTTTTGTCTCTGAAGAAGTTGATACACTCTCAATCTGCATCTCAAAAAGATCGGAAGCAAGAATTCTTAGGGAAAGATTGTATTGAAAGGAGTTACTAAAGAGATATTGGCATATTATAAACATACAATATTGTAAAACAAGATATCTTGTTATTGAATGAAAAGGCAAGTGTATCGCTTGAACTGTTAAAATTGTATTAAGGTGTATGACCTTGTTCTAATTGATATCTCTGAGTTTCAGGTAACATGGAACCGTCAGCAGTTATTTATTCAGATACAATGTGTGCACGTATCATCATGAACAACTAAAATAGAGGGACCTCAAAGGATCTGATCTGAAATGTGATGGACAATACTTGATAATGTTATTGAGTGAGAGCTGAACTCGGAAGGTGACACCGTCGTGGAGCAACAACCCAGGATGAGTACTTGAATATCTTATATATATTCCGCCACGTAATTGCTTATTGTAGTTGTAGAGTAGTATTTATTTTGTTGTCAATTTTGACATGAACAATTTTAACTTGAAAGCGACCGTTATTTGTTGGACATTGCGTTGTTATATTTATGATCGTTACGTCTAGTGTGGTGAGCCAGACTACGTTGTGATAATATGCGATAGTTGTGTAAGATTTCTTTAATGTTTGCTAGCAAGATTTTACGAAAGTTTCTTCGACATGGATGTTATTGGTACCGTAATGGTGTTATGGTAATGAACGTTGATTTTAACATGTAGCTCAGAATACCTCGGAGGAGCTCGGTATTTTGCGACGTGCGATTCTGTGGTCTTCAAAATGTTATGTGCTTGTGTGGAAATACAGTGTTTGATAATAGAAGTGTGATACTATTGTGGTGATATGGAGTTAATGCGGCAACGTATTTAGTAATTTTACGTAATTGCCTGAATAGATTGTTCTTTAGTATTGTGAATTCGCTGTGCATGACGAGTTGTGCGATGTAATAAGGTGTTAGTTGCGGTAGGATCTTTGAAAATATTTACGTGGATAGAGTGATGTGATGATTATAGACGTGTCATTAGGATTGCGAATTTTATGACGATGTTATGTGAAGGTCCTGATGATGGTATTGACGGTAGGAACTATGTTGGTCATGCGTGAATTTTTGATATTGTCGTGATGAATAATTTATTTAGGTACGAGGCCGTATTTTAGAATAATATTATAGGATGTTGCACTCACGAACACTAGTAGTTGGTCGTCACATTTATCCTATTTAAATACAAGATTGACCAGAGCGCACGATTTCTAAAGGGATGTTTAGGATCTTCGCAAGATAATCGGTAACGAAAAGATATTAAGGTCATGTCGTAAAGGAAATATGATCTTCTATGGTAAGTAAACCATTTCTTTGCTAGTTGGATTTTGTAGATCATTTGAGTTGACGCCTAGTGCTAATGTAGTATTCCAGGTCAAACGTCGCAGTGGTATCCGGAGGCGCAGAATCAACGTAGTTAGACAAGGTTATTGTAGACGTTGCAATGTCTCTTGATGTCTTTTATTTAGGTGCGGTCACCGATGGACGTACGAGAAGATCGAGTCTGTCTTTTAAATGCATGAGTTTGATGGATGTTACATTATGTTGTGATCCTGTGTCTTTCAAGCATTTCTATTGCAATTATGGTGATTTTATGAAGTTAGAATAACGGTAATTTTCAAGTTGCTAGATAGACAGATACTGACATATAGTGCGATGATTTTAAAGGAGAAATGACGGAATATTATGAGATATTTGGGTAGGAAATAACATTCTGAAGTGGACGATTCTATGATGCCCAGTGATTTATTTTTTGAAAAATGCGAGGTTGATAACTGATATCTCACTGTAAGCCTTCAGCAGAGGGACACTTTGTCTTTTTTTTTTCGATTTACGATGTTATAATTTATTTGTAACAAGAGCCTGAAGTTAGGTGTTTATTTTCAAGTTAACAGAATATTTTCCTTCCTATATTCGTTTGTGTTGCCGATAATTTGTTCTTAATGTAATTGATACATCTGAAGTTATTTTAAAGTCATTAAACGGGAGATCCTTCCATAAATAAAATATTTTACGGAGTTATCATTTAAAGTAGCGAAGGAACATTAGGATAGTTATTTAATTTAGTATAAGATTAAATGTTGGTCAATGTGTCTCGTCGAATATGCCAATATCTTCGATCTCTTAATACTCTATGGTGGAATATTCACGTAATTTAGGCAGAAAATGATGATTACATTCTACGTTTAAAGCCACGATGATAACAGTCCACTTAATCAATCTGTGACCCAACTCGTCGGACTTGCACGTCCCTTGAGTGGAGCCTTCATGGATCTCCGACTGCATTGCTTCGCCGCGGCTTAACCCAACACTGAGATACAGAAGTAAAATATACAAAATGGTCACAGGGACTGCTGTCAGGGCACAATATTCATCTGTGCAAGTGTTATAGTGTGTTTTTAAAGTTGTTTTAAAGTCATATTTCATATTCATCCATGCAGGTGTTATAATGTATTTTAAAGTTGTTTTAAGGTTTTATTGTGTTTGCTCGATTTGACTTTCTGTACCTCATGTGAACGATATGTGATTCTTTCACGTTAATAAACATCTTTGTATTGAATAGGAGGAACCCTCTTAATTTCAAATATTGTAATCCCACTTCAATACGGATCACGAAATTTCTAAATATTAATAAATAAATCTTCGGACGTTGTTGATTGAGAATCAGGTACGTAGAATTACAGTAGAGTTGTTAACTCCAAGTGGTTGTGTGATAAGGTCAAAAGGCGCTTGAAGCATCAGTATAGAGGTGTTATGTCTCCTAGAATAATCTTTGTAGTAGATTGTAGTCGTGAGCTGTTTAGTGTAGATTCAATAAATAGGGTGTTCAATAAAGCCTTAGATGTGGAAGAATTGCAATGTAGTGCGTGTTGAAAACTGAAATGTGTAAGAAAATAAATGTAAGTTTTGAAACATAGAGAACATTCTATTAATGAGTGGAAGTTTAATAACGCTTACCCCTAGTGTTGACAGAGAGGTGACTCGCCTTGTTGGTTGTTTGAGACGATCTGGCAGTTGTTATTCTACTGCTACGTGTATTGTAGGGGTGTGTCTGTGAAGGCGGAGAATGAGTCAGGAGAGGGGAGGTATGCGGAGCATTGAGGACATTAGGAGTAGGCGGAGGGGGTGTGGCGTGAATCGGTGACTTGGGAGTGGCTACTATTGCATTAGGGAAATTGCTGACGTGTTTATAATTAAATATTTTCATGAAATTATTTGTATTTATGTTGAAGGCTGTGAGTAATTTAGGGATTTGTTCAATTAATGGGCTATTTGTGTCAAGAACATTGTTTAGATTACTATTAATGTTATAATGCTGGTCTGGAAAAATGTAAGCGTTTTCAAACTCTGTCATCAGTTTACTCTTGTTGACGTGTTTTATAATATGAAGGTCTTGTACAATCCAAATATATGTCAGATCATTATGACTATGTTTCGTTCTACAAATAACCAACTTGTACTTTTTTAGACAAACACTAGTATTCATTCCTTGTACATATAATACTATGACAAATTCATTATTGAATTATAGTTTCATTTTAAACATCGCTTTCTCATTAGACTAGATTTTTATGACTGTTTTATCTTGTATTAAGAATATATTATACTTTAATGAGAAACCCAGTTCAGGGCCCTGACTTAGCTTTAGATTAAGTATGGCTGAAGATACTTACAAAGCCTAAGCAAAACATGCCCATTTTAATATATATGTAATATTTGTATCTTAACCCTTTCGCACTCAGCGCGCCGATCTATCGGCGCGAGAGGTTATGGCGAAAACGCTCACGGCGCCGATACATCGGCTCTGTCTTATTTACGGATTTTGGTCATTTGCGTAGCTGTTAAATCGTAACAGTTGATTGTGACGTTACCTTAAAGCGTTGAATTTGCATTTAACTCAACAGATATATCCACCAGCCCTACAAAATATTTTTATTTTCGACAAATGAAATCTGTTGACCGTGAATGTTTATGTTGTGGTTATTTGAAGTTGTTATTGCGTGGATCTGTTTTGATTGGCTTATGAATACAACAAGTTGATCTTGCTATGAGTTTTGTTTATAGTTTATTTTGTTTCTTCGGTATATCGTGTGTTCGATGTACTTCGTAAACTACAATTTTACTCCTTTTCATAACTCCGTTGTTGCACGTGCTTGCGTCATCTTTTTATCGTAATGGCTAGGCCATATTCAAGGCCGAATGAGGCCGATATCCTTGAATTTTCAGATGATTTAGACAGTAGTAATGACCTTCTTTTGCCGAAAGTGATTCCTGTTATGTGGGAAGTGACACGGTCATAACTGCCCACCGTGCATCGGACCGCGAGGACCTGACATCGATGACCGTTACATGTACACTGAATAACTTTGTGCAATGCTCCATGAGTGAATTGCAGCACACACATCATATTGATATCAAATTATTCAGAATGAAATGTTCTTTCATTCAAGTCTAAGAGTAAAGAAGGAAGACGCAACGATGTCTAATTTGTCTGTAATTGAAAACAATAATTAATGTTTAAAAATTTATTTTCAAAATTTAATAATTTTTTGGGGCTTAACCAATAACAATACGTCCAAAGTATATTCATTTCTGAAATGCTCATAGTTTCCTGTATTAGTGTGATTAATTTTATTTTAATGTGTGTTAAACTCTTTACGTGTTGAATTTTTGTAACTTGCTTTGGAAAATCACAAAAATTAGTCTGAGTGTCTTCGAGCAAACACCTATATATAGGCTGAGTGCCAAAAGGTTAAACTTAAAGATTGTAAAGTATTGAAATGGTAGTTTTTTTATAAAATTGTTTGAAACTTTTACATTCTGTACTCCAATACGGCTATCATAATGAGACTCATAACATGTGACATACCACTTAATCGAGCAGCTCGTCTCCTTTCTCCCAAGTCTTTCCAGCCCAAACTTTGCAACATTTTTGTAACGCTACTCTTTTGTTGGAAATCGCCCCGAACAAATCTAGCTACTTTTCTTTGGATTTTTTCCAGTTCTTGAATCAAGTAATCCTGGTGAGGGTCCCATACACTGGAACCATACTCTAGTTGGGGTCTTACCAGAGACTTATATGCCCTCTCCTTTACATTCTTACTACAACTCCTAAATACCGTCATAACCATGTGCAGAGATCTGTACCCTTTATTAACATTCATATTTCTGTGATTACCCCAATGAAGGTCTTTTCGTATATAAACACCTGGGTACTTACAATGATCCCCAAAAGGAACTTTCACCCCATCAACACAGTAATTAAAACTGAGAGGACTTTTCCTATTTGTGAAACTCACAACCTGACTCTTAACCCCGTTTATCATCATACCATTGCCCACCGTCCATCTCACAACACTATCGAGGTCAACCTGCAGCCACTTAGGAAAACATAAAGGTCCAGTAATACTGCTTTGAGGAATTCCGCTCTTAATTACTACAAGGTCAGATAAAGCTTCGCCTACTCTAATTCTCTGAGTTCTTTCTAGAAATATAGCCACCCATTCAGTCACTCTTTTTTCTATTCCAATAGCACTCATTTTTGCCAGGAGTATCTGTGATCCACCCTATCAAATGCCTTAGATAGGTCAATCGCAGTGCAGTCCATTTGGCCTCCCGAATCCAGGATATCTGCTATATCTTGCTGAAATCCTACAAGCTGAGCTTCAGTGGAATAACCTTTCCTAAACCCAAACTGCCTTCTGTCAAACCAGTTATTAATTTTGCAAACATGTCTAATATAATCAGGAAGAATGCTTTTTCAAAGCTTACATGCAATGCATGTCAAACTGACTGGCCTGTAATTTTCAGCTTTATGTCTATCACCCTTTCCTTTATACACAGGGGCTACTATAGCAACTCTCCATTCATTTGGTATAGCTTCTTCAACTAAACAATAATCAAATATTTCAGATATGGTACTCTATCCCAACACATTGCCTTTAGTATATCCCCAGAAATCTTATCAATTCCAGCTGCTTTTCTAGTTTTTAACTTTTGTATCTTACTGTAAATGTCATTGTTATCATAGGTAAATTTTAATACTTCTTTAGTATTACTCACCTCCCCTATCTGTACATTATCCTTGTAACCAACAATCTTTACATACTGCTGACTGAATACTTCTGCCTTTTGAAGATCCTCGCATACACACTCCCCTTGTTCATTAATGATTCCTGGAATGTCCTTTGAACCTGTTTCTTCCTTAAAGTACCTATACATACCCTTCCATTTTTCAATAAAATTTGTATGACCACCAGTTATGCTTGCCATCATGTGATCCTTAGCTGACTTCTTTGCTAGATTCAATTTCCTAGTAAATTCCTTTAATTTCTCCTTACTTCCATAACCATTTCTAACTCTATTTCATTCCAACCTGCAACTCTTTCTTAGTCTCTTTACTTCTCTGTTATAATATTGTGGACCTTTACCGTTCCTTACCACCTTTAAAGGTAGAAACCTATTTTCACATTCCTCAGCAATTGCTTTCAACACATCCCAGAGTCTGTTTACATTTTTATTTACCATTTTCCAGCAACCATAGGTACTTTTTAAAAACTCTCTCATGCCTGTTTTATCAGCCATATGGTACTGCCCAATAGTCCTAATTTTAATACCTTCCTTTCTTTCACATTTATTTTTAACTACGACAAAAACAGCATAGTGATCACTAATACCATCTATTACTTCGGTTTCTCTATAGAGCTCATCTGGTTTTATCGGCACCACATTCAAAATATTCTTCCCTCTAGTTGGTTCCATCACTTTGTGAATCAGCTGCACTTCTCATATTAACTTATTTGCCATTTGTTGTTCATGCTTCCTGTCATTCGCATTACCTTCCAGTTGACATTTGGTAAATTGAGATCACCTGCTACTATCACATTCCTTTCCATATCATTTCCAACATAGCTGATTATCTTATCAAATAATTCTGAATCAGCGTCAGCGCTACCCTTTCCCTGTCTGTACACTCCAAAGATATCAAGTTGCCTATTATCTTCAGAGATGAGCCTTACACCCAGAATTTCATGTTTTTCATCCTTAACATTTTCGTAGCTTACAAATTCTTTTTCACCAGAATGAATATCTCCCTCCTACCATTCCTATCCTATCTCTACGATACACACTCCAGTTCCATGAAAATATTTCTGCATCCATTATATCATTTCTCAGCCATGATTCAACTCTTACTATATTATCTGGTAAGTACATATCTATTAAATTACTTAATTCAATTCCTTTGTTTACAATGCTTCTACAGTTGAGCACTAACATTTTTATGCCATCCCTACTTGATTTCCAGTTCCCTGTTTGCTTAACACCGCTCCCAAGGCCACCCCATTTCCCTGAATGTACCTGCCTATAACCCTTCTAAACAAGTTTCGTAACTTACATGTACCCCTGCAGTTTAAGTGAAGTCCATCTGAGCGCAGATCCCTGTCTCCTACCCACCCATTAGGATCTAAAAATGTCATTTCCAGTTTCCCACATACCCACTCCATAGTCTCATTTAAATCTCCAATCACCTTCCAGTCAGAATCCCTCCTACACAGTATTCCGCTGATAACAATCTCCGCTTCCTTAAACTTCATCTGTGGTGCATTTACCAGATCCCACACATCCCCAACTATGTTGGTACTCATACCTGCTTGCCTTACGTTGTTAATACCAACGTGAAACACTACCACCTTCTCCTTTCCCTCTTCCTTCTCTTCTATTTTCCTCAACATCTGCCTCAACCTTATTCCTGGATAACACTCTACCCTGGTTCTCTTTCCTCCACACACTTTCTCCACATGTCTAACAGTGAAATCCCCCATGACCAGAGCCTCAACCCTACCCACCTCAGCCGGGCTGAGTGGCTCAGACGGTTAAGGCGCTGGCCTTCTAACCCCAACTTGACAGGTTCGATCCTGGCTCAGTCCGGTGGTATTTGAAGGTGCTCAAATACGTCAGCCTCGTGTCGGTAGATTTACTGTCACATAAAAGAACCCCTGCGAGACTAAATTCCGGCACCTCGGCATCTATGAAGACTGTAAGAGTAGTTAGTGGGACATAAAGCAAATAACATTATTATTATCTACCCACCTCATTTGATCCCCTCCCCTCCTGGTCAGCCCTATCATTCCTGATAGCTGCAGAAGCTACTTCCTCCTCCCTTTTCTCCCTCCCACGACCCTGTTCCACCTGTCTTTCCCTTTCCACTACACTACATTTCCCTTTCCTACCTTTTCCCTTCCTCCTACTTCCACACATCTCAGCAACAGTTCCCTGTTCCTTATCTTCCGTCGGTTGTTCTACCTGCAGTGACTCGTACCTATTTCTGCTACAACACTTTCAGGAGTTTTCAGTGGAATACAGTTACCAGGTGTGTCGGATAAGAATTTAACGAGCGACAAGGAACATATTTTGTCAAGTGGAATTAACTTTCTGAAAGACTCATTTCTTCAAAATGAAAATATTCAAAGTGCCACTGGTGTTTTTGACACATATTCCTGGCCATCAGGAAAACAATTGGAAAATCATGGCAACAGTGAAATACAGCTTCTTGCCACTCAATTTTCAAAACACTTTCAAATTGAGAACAAAGTAGAAGACATACTGAGCGAGTGGTATGAGTTCAAAGTAGTCGGGAAGGTCTTCCACTGAGTGAGCTACTTGAAAAGTCGCAGATTTCAGATTTTAGGTAAGCTCCTCAGGATAGTGGCAACAATTCCTGTATCAAACTCATCATGTGAGAGAGGGTTCAGCACAATGAATATTATTAAACACAAACTGCGAAGCAAGTTTGCCGTGAAGAACTTAAGTGATCTCTTGATGATATCTTTTGAATGGACCATCTTTAAAGGACTTTGATGCAACAAAATGTAATGATCTTTGGTATTTTGGTGGGAAATCAAACAGGCGCATGTAGTGTAATTTCAAAAGACGCTGACCGTGAAGGTGATTGGTGACTATCTGGGTTAGTATTTCTGAAAATATAAATTGTTTCCATTCTTATATGAATTAATAGACTAGACTACTTAGGGACACATTTCAAAAACAATACATAGCTTTATCCTAGTCTAACCTGTGGTTTTTATGTTTATTTGCAAAAAAAATGTGCTGGCTCCTGATAAAAAGGGGCTGGCTACTGGATTATTTCTAATTTTTGTTACCCCTGATTATTATTATTCATTTTGTCATGAAATCAATTATTGAATGACTTTGTGTATATATTGTAGAATGATACCAGTTGTTTTGTTTTGAAGTTACATTACACAGGAACAAAGGTTGGGTAAGAAGGGAGCCAGTTTTAAGTGCTCCCTTCCCCCTTCCATGAAAAGGAAAACATGCCTTCAATCTGAAGAGTATGTGTCAGCGGCAGCAGAAGCACCTACTTCGAAACCTGCGCACTTTCCTCGTAGGAGAACTCCCTGCCTCCGAAAAGTGTCAAAGCCCTCCAGCACCCTCAACCTCTCTAAAACTTACTCTGGTGATGAGGTGATATATATTGAGGATTCATCTCCATCCTCAGATGGAGGGATTAGTGCTTAGGTTAGAAATTGAATCGCCGCTTGTAACCTGAAACAAAACAATAAATTTCACACTATGGCACTGTTCCTGTGGAATAGCAACGGTTATAACAGGCATCGTATTGAGCTGCACCAGTTAATCGGTCAGTTTGTGGCAAGTATAGTCAGTATTCAGAAAACTAATCTCAGACCAGTGTAACATCTGCACTCCTACCTGAGCTAACATTTAATACTGAAATATTAAAAATTATGATTCGAACATGAAAACGTATATCACCAGGGGGTGTATCATAGGCTGACAAAATCTAGACTTGTATCTCACCTTTATATCTGTGAATCCCTTCAAAATCATAGCAAGGTTTAAAAATGATTGATTATATATATATATCGGTGGCGGTGACTGCTACTACTCGTTTCCGAGAATACGTTTTTCTTCTGCAATTCTTCTTAAAGTCTGTTGGCTCTGTGAAGATAATTATAATCTATTAACTTCATTGTCCGTATTGAACGTTAAAGTATTCGCAAATATAAAGACAGGAATTTTACACCTAATCAATACATTGATTCTATTATAAAGTACGTAAAACATTCTAATATGTCAGTACCTGTTTCGACCCCGTTAGTGGGTCATCTTCAGCTGAAGAACCTATCATCTTAATAATAACAACTTATAATGGTAAAACACAGCTTGTCCTAATTATGAATGACTCCTGCTAACTTAAGGTGAAGTGTTGTGGTAATAAAATATGATTGGAATACTGGTTTTTAAAAGTCTGCAAAGTTCACAAGTTCGTTTTGAGGCTGATCTTGATGTTCACTCATTTAAACCAGTGTTGCGTTGTTGACACACTTATTTAAAAACGTTTCAATGTTAAGCTGGTAAAATATTACTATATTAATTGCGAATGACTAATGTTAAAATAATGATAAGTTATGATAATAAAATGTGCTTGAAGGAGTAACTTTGACAGTCTAGAAAGTTCACCAGTCCGTTAAAATGCTTAACATACCATGATTCGAACATGACAACGTATATCACCAGGGGGTGTATCATAGGCTGACGAAATCTAGACTTGTATCTAGACCTGTATATCTATGAATCCCTTCAAGATCATAGCAAGGTTTTAAGAATAACTTTTTTACATATATCGGCATATATAGAGATACATAAACAGAGCATTTAACATACCATTATCTCATGAAGATCTAAGAAAAAAGGAATTAAACCTAATCCACCAAATAGCTAAGCAAAATGGATATAATAAAGACATGATTAAAAAATTATCCAAAAAAATTAAACACCAGCCGAAATCAAAACTAATCAAAGAAAGACTATGTGATTTTTACCTTTAGCAATGCCAATATTCACCCCCATAACTAACATCTTTAAAAGACGAATTTTAAGAATAGCCTATAAAACCTCGCGTGATAATGCCACAATCCAGCACAACACTAAATCTGTTAATGAAAATAACAAGTACAGTCATTCAGGTGTATACTGAATAAAATGTAATAATTGCAAAAGCCAGTTATATCAGGCGTACTGGCAGGAGCTTTTTTATCCGATATAGGGCCGGTTCTACCATCTGCTGGTAAAGTGGCTGGCAGCTGCCCGGGAGGTAAACTACCTGCAGGTGTAAATCGGCTGGTACTTTGGTTTGCGTCCAACCACCTCCGCGCAAGCACTAGGTAGCTACCCGGAGCTAGACACCGATATACGAAGTTGGCTAGACTGATTTTCAGCGATTTCTCGCTTTCGAGTGTGGTGCTATCTATCGTCAGATGCATGAAACCCATTTCGATTGTCTTATTTCTCTGTGCTTGCGTCTGCTGATTATCACCAAAAAGCCTAATAAAGGAAGTCTTAAGAGTTATGGACAACGATTCATGGCAAGCTTTCGTGATTATAATCTATGATCTTCAATATCAATACCTAATTGGGATTAAAATCTCGAGATTACATTTTCTAACGCCAGTTATAACCTGTCATGTAAGGCAGCGTTTTTGAAAAGTATTCTCGTAGTAGATTGGTCAAGTCGCTCGCTCCGTAACAGAAGGTACGCAGGTTTTCATCGTATTTCTAATTTACATTTTAAAATGCATTTTCGTTCCCTGCCGTTGTTCTTAACTCTCTTTTACGCGCTTCCATATACGTATATATACACACACATCTTCTTTACGGACTTATTGCCTTTGAACATTCTATCTGCAGGCTTCTGTCAATTGATTAAGTATCTCCGCGATGCTCTGTTTGCAACTAGTTCTTGACCTCGTTTATTTCCAGATGCTTCCATTTATTGATAAAGCATTTCATTTTAATTTTTAACTTTATGATGATAAAGTAGGAAGGTACTGTAAATGTAAAGAACTAATCGGGATAAATATCCATTCATAGGAAGAGGAATTCGGGAATGGAATAGTTTCCAATTTCTTCGAAATAATTTACAAGACTATGTAAACAACTAGTAGGGAATCTGCTACCTGGGCGACAGTCCTATGTGCTATTAATCATAACATCACTTGCTATAAGTAGCATACATATAAAGCAATTTTCCTAATAGACATAATATTGTTATCAGAACGTACGAAAAGAGGCATACAGATTAACACAACGCTAATAATGGAAATAAAAAAGATTCGTCATAATAAAGACTCGAACCTGCACACTTCGTATTACGAAGCGAGCGTGTTAACCATTACGCTAGGAAAATGCTTGAGTTAAGTGGGATACATACAGTAATATATATCTCGTGTCCGAAAACTGAAAAAGTAGAAAATTAAAGCCTATTTGAAATGATTTCCAAGTAGATTTTGATTATATATCCTTTTAGAGTTTCTTTACGAAAGCTTGACGTATAAAATGTGTTCCCTGCACTACCGATGCGAGAGGCTGGTGTGACCGTTGCAACTAAAGGGAAGCATTAATGTTCAAAATCCTGCAATACAATATCGATCACTGTTACAGTATACTGCTTTTTTCAGTATACTAAGCTAATTTGAGTTGCATATCACCAGAAATACAGCTAATAATGTTCAGCTCTCAGAACTTTGCCCGGCAGGTAAAGTCTTATCGGGCCCTCGAAGTGGCCGAGAAATTACGCGCCGGGTAACGACGATTTATGCTGCCGATAGCGCTACCTGGGAGTGGTCGGACGGAAACATCCTTTTACGCGGAGTGCAAATTACGCGCTACTTTACCAGTAGGTGGTAGAACCGGCCCATAATTAACATGTTTATGCTATAAAACACAACTTTTTCTCATCTATAGGACAAAACATAGAAGATTATAATCATAAATTTTCCAGTATTGAATACGACGTGGAAATACTAAACATAAACTCCAAGGGCGGCTCAGTATATTCGAAGAATTCTAAATCAGTATGGATCAGTATGCTAATCCAAATTTTAATCTGAATGAGATTACAGAAAAAGCAAACATCCTTTTTAATGCTGCCATCCCACCTTTAAAAAACATTTATTTAAAGAGAGTCAACAAACAAAAGCGAAAACGCACAAATGAACCTCCAATAGACACGCTCCACCCCACCCCAACTCCTCCCCAAGTCGTCTCCTTGGCCCCACTACTTCCCCCCTCCAATGCTGCAATAGCTAGTCCTCGGCGCACACGAATCAATGCATGGCATGCTCCCGACTAGCGCACTAAGACAGGCTAAGCCAACAGTAAGTAACACACACATTGATTTTTAAAATACGCTCCATAGACATTCTCTATTAGTAAAATTCTTTTCTCTTTTTCCACCAGATCTTTTGACACAATACAACGAACGCGAGTATGAAGAAGGGATCTTTTGCACGTTAGTTAACAAAACTTTAAAGCCCAACGAATTGACTCTGAGATGTGCTTATGAAGACGTTATACAACCTCATCAACATACATCATCATACAATAATAAATCTCCTACTGATGCAGAATTTATAAATACAGCACAACGTAACTTAGCAATAAAGGATTTTATATTTTAAAATAGGTGTATAACGTTGAAACAATGGATTGAATGAGCGAGAATATGTACAAACATCAAGACCAGTGTTTTAATGGACTGGTAAACTTTCTAGACTGTCAGAGTTACTCCTTCAAGCACGTTTTATTATCAAAACATATCATTATTTTAACATTAGTCATTCGCAATTAACATAGTAATATTTTACCAGCTCAACACTGAAACGTTTTCAAATAAGTGTGTCAACAACGCAACACTGGTTTAAATGAGTGTACATCAAGATCAGCATCAAAACGAACTTGTGAACATTGCAGAATTTTAAAAACATTTTTCCACTCATACTTTATTACCACAATACTTCACCTTAAGTTAGCATGAGTCATTCATAATTAGGACAAGCTGTGTTTTAGCATTACAAGTTGTTATTATTAAGACGATAGGTTCTTTAGCTGAAGATGACCCACTAAAGGGGTCGAAACCGGTACTGACATATTAGCATGTTTTAAGTACTTGTACTAAGTACTCTGTGGAGATATCGCTGATGACTGATCAAGCCAATCTTTGCATGAAACATGCGACCACACAGGTTACATCTAAAGTTGGGTGGAGGACGCGGTTGAATCTGACTTGGTTTCTGCTTTTGATGTATTTAAGTTTCTTGTCTGCGACGAACCTACTCAAACAGTGAGACGCTTTCTGCAGTAGCTTTGCGCCAAAGAACACGGTTTTGTGTAGTTGTTGCCCAGGTGCTGGCATTTATGTTGGTGCTATTCATAGTCTTCATGAGCTGGTCGTTATAGCGTTTCAAAGGAGTACCTTGAGGCCTTTTGCCACAACCAATCTCACCACAGAGAAGTTGTTTAGGCAGCCTGCTATCATTCATACCCTTGATGTGACCAACCTATCTAAGCCGATGAGTGATGATGAAGACTTCTATATTGTTCATATGCGCCTTGTCCAGAACTGCCACATTGCATATATAGTAATTTCATTTGATGTTCATGATGGATCTAAGTTTCTGCTGATAGAAGCATTCCAGTTTCTCTATGTCACGACATTAAAGTGTCCAGGTTTCACATCCACATAGTAATGTTGTTATGACTCCAGCTAGGTACACCATTAGTTTGGTATATATTTTGAGATCCTTATTCAAGAAAATTCAGTGGAAGAGGTGGCCGTAAGATGCATGGGCAGAGCACATTCTATTTTCAACATCCATTTCCGAGTTGCAGCGTGTAGTTAGAGTACTACCAAGGTAGGTGAATTGGTCTACCTGTTCAAGAGGTGTTCCTGCTATGATGACATTTAATTGAGGACAGTATCACCTGGTGCTGGCTGTGCAAGTACCTTAATCTTATGGGTGTTGACGGTCAGACCAAATCGTTCTTAAGATTCATTAAAACAGTTTATGGATGTTTGAAGCTCCTCATTTGTATGGGAAGGTGTTGCATTGTCATCAGCATATTGAAGCCCCATTATGTGAGTATTATGAATCAAGATGGAGCCTGGTTTGGTTGAACCGTCCACCATCATACGAAACTTAATTTCCACTCCTGCATGGTTGATAGTAGAAGTCTTGTGAAGCATGGCTGCCAAGTACAGGATGAAAAGGGTGGGGAAAAGCATGCAGCCTTGCTTAAGCCCTTTTGTGATAGAAAATTCTTCTGATAGCTCATTCAGGTGAAGAACTCATCCAAACATTCCATTATGAAGAGCCTGGTTTAAGCCTACAATTACAAGATATTAGAATCATTCCGTATTGCGGTTTTCACTTTACAAAGGTGAAAAATGAGAGTATCCTCTCATACTCTCATTTTTCACCTTTGTAAAGTTAAGCCTACAAAACGGTCAGGACAGCCAAAGCGCCGTAATACCATCCACATAGCTCCTCTAGGAACAGAATCAAAGGCCTTTTCCAGATCGTAAAATACTAAAAGAAGCAGGATTTGTTGTTCTCTGCATTTCTCTTGGATTTGTCTAGTACAAAAGATCATGACAATGGTACCTCTTGAGACACGAAACCCACATTGAGACTCAGGGATTACAATTTCACTGGGCAAGTTGACCATGCAGTTAGGGGCGTGCAGCTGTGAGCTTGCATCCGGGAGGCAGTGGGTTCAAACCCCACTGTTGGCAGCCCTGAAGATGGTTTTCCGTGGTTTTCCATTTTTACACCAGGCAAATTGTGTGGCTGTACCTTAATTAAGGCCACAGCTGCTTCCTTTCCACTCCTAGGCCTTTCCTATCCCATCGTTGCCATAAGACCTATCTCTGCCGGTGCGATGTAAAACAATTTTTTTTTTAACGTACCATTTCAGAGACAGTCTGAAGATGGTCCAATAGAATCCTTGCCATAACTTTTCCTGCTGAGGATAGTAGGGAAATGCCACAATAATTGCCACAGATACCTCGATCACCCTTCTTGATAATGGTTACTATGGTGGCATTTTTCATGTCGGGAGGCACCTTCTGTGTTTCCCAAATTACAAGAATTAGTGAGAAAATTCTGGTCTTCAAAGATAGTCCTCCACTTTGAATACGTTCCAGAGGGATGTTACCTGGTCCAGAAGATTTTCTTGGCTTCGTACTTTTGAGAGCTTTGGTGAATTCGTGGAAGATTGGTTGGACTGCCATCCACAGTTGCAGAGGATGTCGTGGCACATGTTGGAGGAAGTCTTCAGTAGCAGTTGAGCATTGATTTAAAAGTAGGCTGAAGTGTTCTTTCCAGCATCTTAATATGTCTTGAATGTCTGTAAGGATGGTGTTATTGTCATCGGCTTTCAGCGCACCTGATGAAGAGCGAGAGGTCCCAAAAAGTTCCTTTAGTTTGTCGTAGAAATTCTGAAGGTCTTTGGTATTGGACAAATTCTGGAGTTCCTTGGCTTTCTGCTGCCAGCATATGTTTTTTCATCTGTCTTATATCAGCCTGACATTTAATCTTAAGCTCTTGGAAATGTGCTTTTTTTCACTACAGAGGAAGGGTCTTGTGTAAAGGATAAGTAGGTTCCCCATTTTTTTTTTTTTTTTTTACTAATTAATTTCAAAATGTTTTCATTATTATCATCAAACCAGTCATTTCTCTTTCTTTTCTTGTAGCCAGTTGTTTGTTCTGCCAAATTTTTTACAATAGTTTGAAGTGTGGCACATTCCAGCTCTACATCCTTGGTATTGATTGGATTGGAAGTCAGTTGTTCTGTTATGGCATTTTGGAATTGTTTAGTAACAGTTTCATTTTGAAGTTTGGAGGTATTAAATTTCTTCCTTGAAGGGATTTTGAAACTAGTATGTGGTTTCTGGTGCACCAGAATTCTGAGTCAGCTGATAAGAAGTCTATGATCCATCCAACAGTCATCGATGTTTCTAGCTGTCTTTGTGATGAAGACGTCTTTCTTGTGGCGTTGTTGAGTTATGACATAATCAGTGAGGTGCCAGTATTTTGTACGTGGATGCATCCATGTAGTCTTGTATCTGGTTGGTAAACGGAATTGTGTGTTGTTGATGAAGAGTTCATGCTCAGCTCAGAGGCCGAGAAGAAGTAATCCATTTGCATTACAGTTTCCTACACATTGATTGCCCGTGACATTACACCATAGCCAATTATCTCTAGCATTGAAGTCACCAAGGAATAATAATTTATCCATGGTGGGCACTTTGGAAGGTATTTTATTCAGTTGATGATCGAATTGATTCTTAGAATTTTCAGAGCTGTCCAAAGTAAGCAGAGATGAGAGTGATGAATTTATCTTCAGAGGGTGGTAGGCGGAGGGTCGTCTTTCATTAACTGCAGTAGAACTTAACCTAAGCATGTTTACCAGTTTAGTTTTCACTGCAAATCCAACACCATGAATTCGATGTTCACCTTCATTTTTCCCTTTCCAGAAGATGGTATAACCTGAACTAGATTCAGCAAGTTTTACCTCCTTCAGCAATCTAGTTTCACTTAATGCGGCAGCGTCGAAGTTTAGCCTTGCTAGCTTGTGTGTGACAAGAGCCGTTCGTCTTTCAGGTCTGGTATTACTGTCTAGTAACATTCTGATATTCCACAATCCTATAAGCAAAGTTCTCTCATGTTTACAACCGCCAAACTGGGGTGTTCCTCTGGGTATGGTTTCCCAGCCAGGATCTGAGTGTGGCTACCGATGTTTAGCCCACATTTTCTAGGGCCTTCCCCATTTGGGGTGGGCAGCAGTGATCTTAAATAGGCCTGCCCAGACACAGATACAGGACCGGATCCCTGAGTAGCCACTAAGTCTCAGGAAGGCAACCATCACACATCTTCCACCGATGTGCAAGTGCAGACTAGAAGCTCCCGGTTCCACCCTAAATCTCCTTCCACCATCCTCATCCCATCAACGTTGGACTTTGTAGGAGTAGCAGGAGAAAATGCCACAAGCATGACTTTGTTTAAAGTGGACCTCAACTTGCAGGAAGGAGGCCCACACACTATGATTTCAGAGCCTTTCACCACAGCACATGTAGTATGAGACAGCCAGTAGCAAGCTCCAAAACTGCAACGGACTGCCGCAGACTCCAAAGTAGTAGAATAGCGTCTTTATAGCCAGTCTGTCTTGCTTTATCCTCTTCCGCCTCCACAGCCATTGGGAAAAATTGGAAATGGATCCTCTTCTGCCTGTTTTAACGGCACATTACCCTCTGTTAGGGCCCTCCATCATTTATGTTCCTGGAATGAGGGTGTCCCAGTATTTTAAAGCCCCCAGGAATATATAACTCACATTAATATATTATTTAATATCTTAAAACAATCAATGCACTCATATTCTACTACACATACCTTTTGTCTTCTGAAAAATATTTACAAGTTCTTATTTTATAAGAAGAAACTGTTTGCATGTAGTTTTTATTTAACTTTGAAGAACCACTGGCTGATTATTCTCACGTGCCATTATGTAAATGTCTTCAACCTTGAACACTCACAGACAATCCACTGCACCCTCAGTGATACTACATTGTAGCTTTATTTAACCTTGAAGAACTGCTGGCTGAATATTCTCACGTGCCTTTATGTAAATGTCTTCAACTTTGAACACACAGACGATCTGCTGCACCCTCAGTGATACAACTGCCCTTAATATCCAGACAATATTGTTATAACGTTCATTTACCTCTTTAACGTTATCCTCTGCCGTAACAAGTCCTGCTTGCACTCCTTTGTTACTAAAAGTTATTTTCTTGGGAATATTCTTTCGCTTATAAAAACTTTTTTTCAGGTAAGCCGCACTCCCTAGTTGACTCTACTTATAATCTGTACTATCCTCTTCCATTGCAAGTAAAAACATCACAGCAATCTGAAATACGATGATATTCTAGTGCCTATTACTTCTTCTTTGTAATAAATAATACACACTAGTATCTTACGTAAATTTCGTTCTTCAAATTCAAACCATCTTCAGAGCTGCCGACAGTGGGATTCTAACCCACTATCTCCCGGATGCAAGCTCACAGCCGCATGCCTCTAACCGCACAGCCAACTCGCCCGGTCTAATATGGATTAGCAATTATGAATGTATTCTTCAAGTACAAGGATATTCACCACTTTACATGGTGGAGGCACCATTCCATAATAGACTATATCATAATCTACTTTAAATTCATGATATCTGTTAGGAATGTGCAGGTATTCCAGGGATTTTTTGATGATACAGACCACTATCTAATCTGTAGTGAATTATCTCCAGGCATAGGATAGAGAAAATGAGATATGTCTGTAGACGAATAAGGGTAAAAAATCTCTAGGACAAGGAAATAATAAGGATATAATTAGTGAAAAGTTCCAAACAAGAGACAGTAAGCAGGTTCAGGATATAGAAAGAGAATGGGTGGCATATAGTGATGTTGTAGAAGAAAGAGCAAGGGAATGCCTAGGAACAGCTGTGTGTAATGATAAGAAACATCTTGGTGGATTAATGAAGTAAGAACAACTTGTACCTAAAGGTAAGGCATATCAGAAATTGCTCCAAATGGTCGTACGTAGGTGAAAGAAACAGAGTGAAAATTTCTTTGTTGAATGCAAGAAAAAGTCGTGGGAAGATTTGAGTAATAACCT